>NC_048595.1:21394270-21681770 GCF_003668045.3 Cricetulus griseus | reverse complement strand
GTCTGTGTGTGTGTGTGTGTGTGTGTGTGTCTGTGTGTGTCTGTGTGTGTGTGTGTCTGTGTGTGTGTGTCCCTTGTTGGAGGATGTGTGTCACTGTGGAGGCAGGCTTTGAGGTCTCATATGCTCAAGCCATACCCAGTGTCTCAGACCATTTCCTGTGTTGCCTGCAAGTCAAGATGTAGGACACTCAGTTACATCTCCAGCACCATGTCTGCCTGCAGGCCACCTTGTCACACCATGATGATAATGGACTAAATCTCTGAAAATGTAAGGCACCCCAATTAAATGTTTTTCCTTTATAAGAGTTTCCATGGTCGTGGTGTCTCTTCACAGCAATAGAAGCCCTAATTAAGACCCATGGCATTGACCCTCCTCACCTGCAGTCTTTGGCTTTTTTTTATGCACCATGGCTTCAAAGGTCACCATATCCTTGTGTTACCCAATAGCCTCCACAAAGCTCCAGCCTATGAAACATGTCCAGTGGTAGGAGAAGGGGGTAGAATAACTAAGCCACTCTCATCTCTCAGCACCCACATTTCCAGTCATAGTCAGTGGCTTCTCAAGGTGACCAGAGGCACCTTCCTTCAGAGTTTGATTTTCTCAGAAGGTGTAGACACTCCTCACATTGCCCAAGGCTTCAGCTCTCCAGATAAACCCTGGAACACTTGCTCTCTGGGAGAGCTGGTGGTTCCTTTTCCTTCTGAACAAACTTTCTATCCGTGTTTGTCCCCACAGCACCGTCACAGCTTCTTAGACTAACTTGGAAAAACGCTCACGGGATTGTGCGGAGCTTGGAAAGAAAACAGAGGCTGTTTTGAAGAGCTGCATTGGAGCATGAAAGAAACGTGTTTATAAATCAAAATCAACTGCCCAGGCCCCGGAGAGCGCAGAACTTCAGGGAAGGGGCTGAGGGCTCTCTGTGAGTTTGGGGTTTTTTTGTTTTTTTTCATCACAAATAGCTCTTATTTGCAGGGCTGTTTCACACTCATCCCTATGTGTGGATGTTTATAAGGGCCAGATATGATTTGGGTAGAGAGGAGGGGAAGGAGGAAGGGAGAGGGAGAGAGAAAAGAAGACAGAGACAACTGCTGAGGGATGAGGAGGGAGGGAGGAAGGGAGGGAGGGAGGGAGGGGACGGAGAGGGAGGAGGAGGGAGGGAGGGGAGGAGGGAGGGAGAGGGAGGGAGGAGGGAGGGAGGGAGGAGGGAGGGAAGGGAGGGAGGAGGGAGGAGGGAGGGAGGAAGGGAGGGAGGGAGGGAAGGAGGATAGCAGTTGGAAGTCAAAATCAAGAAGGGTTAGGATGAGTTGTAATTTTGGTTTTTTGTTTTATTTTGGTTTTGGCCATTCCCCTCCCCCTGTCGTTCCATACTGGTTATTAAATCTAAAGCATCCTACATGCTAAGCAAGTGCTCTGTCACTAAGCTATATCTACAACTCTAGCCTTTTCTCTTCTCATTTTTTTTCTTCCTTGTTTCTCCTCACCTTTCTCCCTCTCTTCCCCTTCTCTCTTTCTGACATAAATTCTCCCCATATTGCCCCGTCTTCCTTCCTCAACCTTCCCTCGATCTGGAGTCACAGGCCAGCACCACCAAGCCTACCTTGAGATGTAGCGAACTTGTAAAAGAAGAGAAGTCATGGGTCTGGAGAAGTCTCCTAAGGAACCAAGGCTGGCAGGTCTGCAGATGGAGGAGCCAGAAGGAAAGGGCAGGAGGGAGGCCTGGGGGACACCAGGACACTAGAAGGTCTAAGTGTCTAGAAGGGAACAGACCTCAGACAGAAGGGATGAGAGACCATGCCAAGTGCCAGTAGATCACATGTCACTAAATGTTGACCAAATGCCAAAGTTGTTGGTGACCTTGCAGAGGGAGGGAGGGCATAAAGTGAAGGCAGTGAAGAGAGAGTGGGGAGAAATTAGAGGTGGAAGAATGGTGATGCTTTTGTTTTGTTGGCAAAAGCCGGGGGAGCTTTGGGATTTGATACATATTTGCTTGGATAGGAGAATCAGAATTAATGGTGTGTTTGGATACTAATGGGAAGGATTCATGGAGAAGGGAACATTGACCACAAGGCAAGAGGGAACAGAACCCTGCACCCAAGTAGCCGTAGACAAGACCCTGGGGCATCCATGTGAGTAAGAGGGTCTCAGCCCTTGAGAAATACCCCAAGCATCCCCCAGGACAAGGGTCCATCTTCCCAGGATTTATCTGTGCACAAACTGATATTATGGGCATCTTCATTGTGCTGTTTGTATTCTTTCAAGAGCAGCTTCTGTTATTCAAAAATACATTATGGGCACTCTCCCAAGTCTGAGCCTAGAGGCCAAACTCAATCATTTTAATGGCTGCTTAGTATGAGATGGTTCCGATGTGCCAACATTTAGGCAACTAATCTAAATGATGGACGTGTAGACGGGTCAGGTTTCAAGTTGCTAGTAACACTGGATGAAGATCCTTGGGGAATTTTATACTCCTGAGTATTTCTGAATGATCGTCTATTACAAGCCAGGGCAGACGTTCCTCACATTTTGAATTTGGATAGGGTGTCCTCCACCAAGGTTACTCTAATGAATATCCCATAAGCAAAGGGGCCAGAGGAAAGGGAAGCTGGAGGGGGGGGCTGGGCTGTGGGAGTTCCAACAGGAGACTTGGATAAAGCAAGTCTATCAGAAACATAATGATCTCACCCCACCCCCACCCCCACCCCTTCCTGGTGTTTCAAGGATGCTCTCACCAAGCTGGACTGGGCACAGGAGAGGCAGACAGCTGACAAGGAGACAGACAAACAAAAGGGGACAGGAGGACAGATGTGGGACCCTTCAGGGTGTTCAAGGGGCCCCGCATTCAAGTGCTGGCAAGGAGAGATAAACCATGTGCTTTGGGGTACTAGGCAAGTGTTCATGCTGTCACTTCCTGGTCACAACAAGAAGTGTGTCCTTGTGCAGATCTAAGGACACAATGGAAACGTGAAAATAGACTGGAAATGCTGGGACAGAAGCTGGTTGCTGCCTGGTGACAGTTACCTCCCTGTTTTATAATCAATGAACCCTTATCTTGTTGGGGATAACAACTTTTCTTCTATAAAATGTTATATCCATGGCCTCTCTATAGGCATTCACATGACAAAGTGTAACTAATGAGATGTAGGACACTAGATAGCCCAACTCTATTCCAAGGAGGCAGGAGCAGGCCATCCTGAGAAAGCCCAGTTAGGTTGGAGCCTGCTAGACTGGATGATGGATGAGCTATTCCTCATCTTGATCTGGGACAGGAGGCCCGGTGCAGAGTGGCTGTGGGACCCCAGAATGGTCCTCATACACTGAGGGTGCAGGGGGATCAAAAGAGAACAATATGGTCCTAACCCTTGGAAATGAAAGCCCCTGTTCTGTGTGCAAGGAGGCTGGAGGCTGGTCCTGACCTCCAACAGGTCAGCATCATGACCTCAAAGGAGCCCCAATCACTCTCTGACCATGCTCCTGTGCCTCATGGTTAAGTAGGAGAGTGAATTTGCCTTGTCCAGGACAGCACTATTCAAGGGAGGGATTGCCACTGTGTGAGCATTGGGCCTCAGGATGCTGATGGTACCAACCAAGGCCATAGGATGGCCTCTTAGGGCTCTGCAGTCAGCAAGGCCCATGGTGTGGTGGGAGAGCTTAGACCAGGCATCATCAGTCTTCCCACCCTGATGTCTGCCTGCCCTGGAGGGTCCCTCCTGGGCCTTGCTCTCTAGCTATCCAATGCATGGCTCATCTTCACACTCTTATGGTTTGCTTTCCTGACTTCACAGACCAGAAGGAAATGGATAAATAGAGAAGGCAAAGGTTGAGAGCCACCTCTACAATCAGTAATATGAATAATAAAGAACCATAGAACTCTCCAGGAGATGTCTCCAGGTCTGCTAGACACAGCTACTGAGACAGCATCTGCCCACAGGGAGTCAGTGAAACAGCCCCGGGAGGTGACCAGCTGAGTCACGGCAGGGTGGCCTCTGGTTGTGCAGATTGTCCTGCCTGAGTCCAGCAGCAGAGAGTGCTCCTTGTATTTTTGTAAGTCCGCAAGGATCTGAACGGACAGATACCTGCTGGGATGGGCATTGGGTACCTGCTGGGGTGGGCTTTGGGAAGATCTGTGTCTTCCAGTAATGAGCTTTGTGACCACATGATATTGTGTAACCCCTTTGGGTCTCTGCAGCCTCATCTATAATTGTGAAGGCATTGAACCAAGTGCCTATGAAGTTCCTTCCAGCGTGGCAGTACAGGATTCTGGAGTTAAGATAGTAACATCTACAACCTTATTGAATGACTGGGGAGATAAAATGAAAACATCCAGGCACTTCAGATCTTGGTTTCATTTCAAGTGCTTGTTTTTCTTCTTTAGAAAAGAAAGAAAGAAAGAAAATCTTTTATTTAATCTTTGGAGAATTTCGTGCCTGTAAACAATGTGTCTCAATCATCTCCTCCTCCACCTTCTCCCACCCCCTCCCCTCGGGTACCTCCGTACACTGCCGCCACCTTCCAATCTTTCCTCTGTTTATTTACTTATTTATTAGCCCACTGAGTCCAATTAGTGCTGCCTGCTGGAATGTGGGCTGGTCGTGTTTGCTTGATGTTGTGCAGGTAACCACAGCTGCGATGAGTTCATGATTGCAACAGCCGTGTCATATCCAGAAGACAGTATTTCAGAACACACACACACACACACACACACACACACACACACACACACACACACATGCACATAAACACACACCATCTCTTGTGTCTTTCCAACACCTCTTCTGCTATATTTCCCAGTCCTTGGGGCCTAAGGGTTTGTTGCAGGGCTGTCACTCATTCTTAGCACTTGGACCAGTTAGTTATGACTGCATTAGCTCTCTGCATTAGCTCCTCCCCGCTGCAAAAAAAGAAGCTTCTCTGGCGAAGACTGAGGGCATCACTGATCTCTAAGTATAAAAATGAATATTTATAAGACACTTTGGTAACATGTCATTTAGCAAACCAACAGTACTAGGTTCCCCTCTAGAGCCTATGACCTTCTGAGCCTTGGGCTTTGGCGCAGGTTTATAGCATCATTCATGAATTACCCTCCTATGGAGCAGGTCTCAAATCTAATCCCAAAAACAGCTGGTTGTTTGCATAACCTACATGCCACTATTGCACCAGCAGGCACATCTTGCCTGGCAGGTCAGTATTGTAGCATGCCACTGAGTAAGACCATTGATGTCTTTTCTGATCCAGCAACTAACATAGAACCTTCCAGCTGTATGCTAGCAGGCCAGCAAAACTGAAGTTTTCAGGTCAGTTCTAGCTTGATTTCTCCATGTCCTAGAGCCAAAGTGTATTGTGTCTTTACAATAGGGTCTTACCATCTAGCTACAGTGGTCAAATAATAGCATTGGCAGTAGACTGTTGTTGTTTGGGGGCTTCTGGGACTTCCCTGGCCAGTAACTGACGGGGAGGTATTACACATCTAACACTGAAAGCCATTTAATAGCCCAGGTCTTCTGAGAGAAGCATTGCCCACTCATGTAGAACAACTGTGGTTCAAACTCCATATTAACCCATTCCCAAACCCTCACTTACCCCTTATTCCCATGCCTGGCCTTTTTTTTTTTTTTTTGGCCTACACCTTCAGTCCAGAAGAGGCTGTCTGTGGCTTTTGCCACCCAAAACCTTCACGTAGAGCCTTCTTTCCCCTACTGTCAGCCTCCTCTGCTCAGGCATGGTTAACTCCTGGGTCCCCAGGATGCCCTAGGATTGCCTTATTACATTTAGCAGTCTCTCTCCAGCCACCCAGATTGACTCGGGGATAGGATATTGTCAGTGGGAGTCAGTGTAGGACCATCCCTGAGCCTTGAATTCCAGTAAGAGCAAACCCTCCCAAAACCATCCCTTCCACCACCCCCAAGATGAAGATGATCACCCTCCATGGTAACTCTGTTCATTGATTAACTTAACAACATATCAGACCACCTTGTAGGACAGACCTGAGCTGCAACTATAATGGGCCCACGATGGGTGGGACCATACCTTAGCCCGATGTCCATACTGCTTTCCCTCTATTTGATCCCATACCCTGAAGACAGAATGGGGGGGTGGTGTCACCAGAGCTCTTCATCTGTTCCTCCTCCCACTGAGGCTACACTGAGTGAAACTCCCTGCTTCTCACGGCTGCCTGTCTCTTTAATGGGCACACTGGGGATAGGTGGGAGCATCTGGCCTATTGGGGCATCCAGAGACTTAAAATCTCTGCTGACACCTCTGGTCCTTGGTTGAGAGCTGAGCCCAGCACAAAACTTTGCTGTCTCAGCCTTCCCTCCCATCCATGGGTCAGGTTCACATCCTGTTGTCCCTTCTCTTTCCATAGAAGAAGCTGTTGGAACCACCCGGTAATGACACCTCCAAGGGCAAGGGCACATAAGTGCCAGACTCTAATGGACCAAGCAGCCCTGTCATCACCAGACCCAGAGTAACCAGGGCTCTGGGAAGCTGCTGAATCAGCAATTCGGCTCCCACTGCAGACCTGCCTTTCTCAGGCTGAAGGCAGCTGGAGTTGGAAGACCACTGGGTCCCTTTAAAAGGAACCAGGCAATGAAGTGGCAGGTGTCACACAGACCCTTTAGCAGCAAAGCCTAACACAGAGGGGTTTTCAAAGTGACCTTGTTGTGCTAGTGTGCAAATTAAGCCCAGAGAGGGCAAGTGACTCAGCCCAGATTGCCTAGTAGTGTACAGAGCATGCTGGCTCTCCTGAGGCTGAGCCCCTTGCTCCCTTCCCCTTGCCAGCATGGCCTCTAGGGGTTCCTCAGAGGGCAAGGGCACTTGACTTTGTTTCTGCCTTCCTGGTGATCCCCAGTTATTCCTGGGCAGCCCCTCCCACACAGTCTTTGCTGTCTCCAATCTGATCCATGGTGAGGTCCCAGTTACCAGCCAGCCAATTCCTGTCACTCCCCTTCCATCAGCCCATTCCTCTGCTGCAGGCACAGAGGACACATGGATGGGCATTGGGGCATCCACTGATTGGTGCTGCCCAGGGCACTGCTCATCCACTCAGGCCTTAGAGGCTCATCTTACCCCACTCAAATCTGCCCCTCCCCCAGTAGACTGTCAGACACACCTTGCTCCCTCTGGTAGATGGAACCATGGACTGGCCTGTCTGTCACCCACCTGCTCCCAATGTCTGTAATGTAGAGTCCAGTCTTCTCTCATCTCCATCTGGGTAGCTCCACAGTCATCTGGTCGTATTCAGGAATCTCACCTGTGGTCTACATCCCCTGCTGCTGCCCCATGGGCCCAAGGCATCTTCAAACCACGAGCAGGGACAAGGGAGGCTGGAAGTTTAGGATATCAAATCATCATGACTCACCCCAGTTCACCCCAACTTCTGAGCCCCCAGCTGAAGTCACCTACAGCTGACTAATACAGCATCTGTTCTGAGACAGACATCTGTTGTCGGTGTTCCCTGGAGCATCCTGGACCCTCAGGATCATCTTCTTTGTATTCCAGGTGGGGAGTTGAACAGCTAACAAATGCAGTTACCCCCACTCTCTAAAAAACCTGAGGACCTCCGTACAGATGTTCTATAAACAGACCTCTACCTCCTCCATCTCCTCAGCCACAAAAAGGAGCAAGGGGCACAATATACCCCAGCTCCATGCCCTGTCTGCAGAGACAAGGATTTCCATAGCCTCCAGCCACACCCCCAAAATCCTCATCCACCCGTCCTGGTCTGTAGCTACCTGCTTTATCACATTGGTTCCACCACATAAATATCAGAGATTGTCTCCTGGAACCAGAAGCCCTGGGGGCCAAGCGCAGACATTCTGTGGTGATCCAGTCCTGCTCTCCAGGGGGCTTTTCTGGACCCAGTCTGCAGAAAGGTCTCTTTACTTTGTGTATTGCAGCCATTTCAATATGGCTGGTTACAAAGAATCAATTAGAGGCTGGCCAGCAGAGGATGAAGATCTCCACAGTAAGGTTGCTGGGTGCAGGCAAAAACACAAGGCCATCAGTTAGACATTTGGGTAAAACACCATGACTGTCGTGAGAATTTAATTAGACACTTACTTGGGTGGGTAATTATGCGTGGAATTCAAGTGGGCAGGCTTCCTGGACTTCCTAGGAAGGGAAGCTAAAGGGCCCTGCTCCAGGTGCGGGGTGTGCAGAAAACTTTACGTGCCCCAGGTACCCAAAAGATGGAGGTGGCTCACCTCTGCACACCAGTGTGACTTCTGACGGCTTGTTACATCTGGGATTTGAAACTTGTCCTGCAAAGGGCTCATGGGAACAATGGGCAGGCAGCAACAGCAGCACCAGGGAGCTTGTGAGAGGCCTGGACCTGAAGAGCACGCTGCCTCTAGATCTCTCAGATGACCCTCAGCACTTGCCTGAGACTGGCCAGGTCCCACCCGCTCTGGAGTCTGGACTTCCCTCCCAACTCCACTCCCGACATTCTAGTCTGTTGAGTGGTCTCCCTAGGTCCTCCACCTGCCCAGATGCATCAGTATCCAAGTGGCTCTGTGGTTTGGTACCCAGACTCTCTGGAGATGCTTTATAAATAGGCCTCAGTCGACTTCCTCCATCTCCAGATGTCACTGAAGGAAGTCCCAGAGCAGCCGACTTTTCCTAACTGTACTGTGGCCCTTTCCAGACGACTCCCCAAGAACCCACTGTACACATCCTTTTGTCCATTCCCCATGAAAGGGGCCTTTACTGCTTGTTGCCAAGCTGGCATACCTGACTCTGTCCCTGCTGCCACCAGCTCTTGATATTGAGCCCACATTGCTCCCCAGGACCCCCTTCAGCCAGGGGCTTCTCTACGGGTCAGATCTGTCAAGGTACCTACCAAGCTGTGTGGCAGGCAGCTCTGATGCTCTGATGCTGGTCCTCTGTAGTTGTCCTCCACCTCATCTAGCTCCTATTAGCTCAGATCTCACCTGCCAGTCTGCTACTCTACCAGGACAATGCCCACACTGCGAGAGCCAAGGGCCATGACCAGGAGCACAGAAGCCCAATACGCTCTCCACCCACAGATAGAGGCTTTGATGAACGTGGCCATACTGGGTCCATGTGGCTTGACAGTGATGGGAAAACATTTCAGTCTCTATCAAGACTGCACTGGTGTCACAGAACTCTCCCACCAGGACCCTCTGGAGGCTCAGAACACAGCTCTGGGAAGGGGAAGGAGCTGACTCTCTGGGGAAACAGACACTGATACACAGGGTTACACTGAAAGGCCACAGAAAGGACATGTGTGATATTAGAAGCCTATATGGCTTCACCACTCATGGATGAGGGTGAGGTCCAGATATCATCCTTTTCAAATATTCAGCCCTCCACAGAGTGGGCACAGCTGGTCCTGGCAAACACAGGTGGACAAGACTTTGGGCAAATGGTACCCCCTTGGGTTTGTGGGTAACTGGATGGGGGCTCAGGAGGGCTCATCTCAGTTCCATAGCTGTATCTGTGAGACATCTGAAATAGCTGCAGTCCCTTCTGATCAGGGTCCCTGCACCCTCTTGAACTCAGTGTCTCCTCTCTCAGCCAGTTCCTCAACAGATGAGTGAAGGAAGGAATGAAGATGGAGTGGGAACCTACTACCCCCGGCCTCCAAGAAGGGAAGTGAGCAGAGGTGAGGACAGGAGCAAGAAATATCACATCAACATCACAGAGTGAGCACAAAGGTCCAGGACATCACATTCCCCTAGAGAATGAAGATGCAGACACCAGCAAGATGACAGCCAGAGGCACAGGGCACATGTCTGTTGCTCCGTTTTGGGAGAGACTCTGCTTCCTGCATGGCCTGTATTCCACCTGTGCTGTTTCTCTGCTTGATGACACACAGTTCATTTAAGGCTCTCTGGTGGTCCTTTTGTGTCTCCAGCACATGGTTTTCACAGGAAGATCGATCCCAAGAAGGTCCTCAAGTCTGTGCAGCATAGAGTCAGTTCTAAGTGGCCCATTGTTCCCAGAGGGGTCTTTGCCTGAGACCCATCGATGATAAAACTCTGCCCAGCCATCCCGTGGGGAGCCCTGGAACCACACTCACAGCAAGAGCCCTGAGCCCCTTCCAGGTGTTTCTCTGTTTGAAATTCAAGTTCATTCTGGAGACTATGGCCCTGCAATAACTAAGTAACAATTCAAAACCAAGTCTCTTTGATGACAGAGTCCAAGCTTGGTCCTCCCTCTGACTGGTCTTGGACACCCCCTGCCCCAGGATGGAGAGCCTAGCACTTCAGGGCAGCCAAGGCCCACTGCCCATCTCAGGCCTCTTTGATCACTGGGAAGCCCCTCCTTCCACAGGCCATGCTAGAGATATCTAGTTTTAAATGAATCTGTACTTTTCAGTGAGGAAATCAACAGCCTGTTGGGATTTGGGGTTTGGATGAGTCAAGGCTACATAGTGAGTGATTCAGGAAGGACTGACTGAGAATAGCATTAAATCTGTGGCTTGTGAATGAAGTCTATCCCCCTGTAGTGGTTTGCATGAGAATGCCCATGAGATCTTTGAGTACTTATTCTCCAGTTAGTGGCAATGTTTGGGGAGGTTTAGGAAGTGTGGCCTTGTGGAAGGAAGTGTGTCACTGAGGGGGGTGGGGCCTTTGAGGTTTCAAAGCCTCAAGCCATTCCCATCATGCTCTCTTCTGTTTCCTGCTTGCAGTTCAAGATGTTACAAATGTGAGCCCTTAGCTTCCTGCTGCTGCTGCTGCCTGCTACGGCCTGCCATTCAATGCCTGCCTCCTTTGCTCTGCCATCATGGATTTTAACCCTCTGGAACAGGAAGGTCAAAGAAACCCTTTCTTCTATAAGCTGCATTAGTCAGAGTGTTTCACCATGACAACAGAAAAGTAGCTAATACACATTCTAGATTTGTCTTTAGTGTCTCATTCCTGATACAGTTGTAAATACTTTCCTGCAAAGCTTTAGTCATGTAGAGAAATATAACTTTCTTTGTTGACTTTGCAGCCTCCAACCTTCCAAAGCTACCTTCGTTCTAGTAACTCATAGATGGTGTTGGGTTTTCAACACAATCTCTTGACCAGAAGCTACAATCACTTCCAGAAGCTACTGGAACTCGTGTTTCTAATATGGATGCATTTACTATTTTTTCACTTCTTCTTTAAAACAACGTCCTTAACTTATTATATGTGCGCAGAAGTTTTGCCTGAATCTATCTATGTCTATGCACCACGTGCCTCCCTGATGCCCATGGAGGCCAGAAGAGAGCATCAGATCCCCTGGAACTAGAGTTACAGATGGTTGTTAGCTGCCATAAGGGTAGAGGGAATTTTTCCTAGGACCTCTGGAAGAGCAGCCAGTGTTCTGACCTGCTGAGTCATCCCTCCAGCCCCTGTTTTTCACTTCTTATAGCACAATGTTGAAGAGAAGTGGAGACAGCAAAGGCTGGGATGTAGCTCACTGGTGGAACATGAAGACGTCCCTATATTGATCCTTAGAATCCATTGTGGGGAAAATAGAGTGGGGAAAGTTTATTTTTTATCTTGTTCCTGATTTTTCAAAGTATTTTGTTTTGTTTGTAGTTATGTTTATATGGGGGAGGGGAAGCCTGTGAGTGTGGGTGCCTGCCAATGCCACAAGAGGGCGTTAGGACCCCAGAGATGGAGTTACAAGCAGTTGTGAGCCACTGTGGGTGCTGGGACCTGAACTCTGGTTCTCTGAAACAGTCATAAGCACTGAGCTATCCCTCCAGTCACTTGTTCTGATTTTTTTGGAATAGTAAGTGTTATATAGCACTGATTCACCCTGTGGTGTTCTTTAACAGTTGGCAGAATCTCTCCCTCCCCTTCCTTGTTTGTTGAGAGCTTTTCTGAGGATTCCAAATGATGAGTCACCACACATTAACACCACAGCCACGGTCCTTCCAGATGTGTATCTGTGACCTGCCCTTTGGACGAGGGCTTTGCTGCTTCTCTCTCAGGAGGCAAGAAGACCTCATTCCCCAACTCTTAAGCCTGGCTTGGCCCTATGATTTGCTTTGGCTCATAAAGCAGAAGCAACATGCCAATTCTCAGTCATTTTAAAACATGTTCAATAGTTGTCCTAAGTATGGTAATTGAGTAAAAATGATTGGCATAAAGTATGAAATGTATACAAGCACAAATCCCTGGGAAACAGCTTGGTGCTTCCCACAGGACTACATGAGAAGCATAGGGAGGGGTCAGAAGGTGGTAGTGGGGTGGGCTGGGCGTTGGTGGCGCACGCCTTTAATCCCAGCACTTGGGAGACAGAGGCAGGCGGATCGCAGTGAGTTCGAGGTCAGCCTGGTCTCCAGAGCGAGTACCAGGATAGGCTCCAAAGCTGCACAGAGAAACCCTGTTTCAAAAAACAAAACAACAGAAGAAGAAGAAGAAGAAGAAGAAGAAGAAGAAGAAGAAGAAGAAGAAGAAGAAGAAGAAGAAGAAGAAGAAGAAGAGAAGAAGAAGAAGAAGAAGAAGAAGAAGAAGAAGAAGAAGAAGAAGAAGAAGAAGAAGAAGAAGAAGAAGACTGGGGACAGGGAATTGGAAGAAGAAGAAAGAAGAAGAAGAAGAAGAAGAAGAAGAAGAAGAAGAAGAAGAAGAAGAAGAAGAAGAAGAAGAAGAAGAAGAAGAAGAAGAAGAAGAAGAAGAAGAAGGTGGTACTGGGGACAGGGAATTGGCTCTGAGCCCACATCAGGATTTTCATGGAGAGGACTGGGCAAAGTGGGTAGCTATGTTGAGTAAGCTTAGAATCAGATAGATAAAGCATAATGTGTTTTCCTCAGAAGGGTGGTCCCTAGACATCTGATACCCAGCCCTGGTGAGAGTGGTTAGGATGAGAGAAATGTTGGCTTGATATGTAAGAGTCAGATAAAGGAGGCCATTGGAGTCTGGGCTCTAGGCTAGTTATTTTATGCATCCAAGGTGGAGAGCTATATGCTGTTTCTGAATTAGCCAACCCAGGGAGGAACTGTATCCCCAGGATGGAGTTTCTGAATTCTAAAGCATCAAGAATATAGAAACACTATTCTCAGTGGTAGAGCGTTTGCCTTCATCCATGAGGCTCTAGGTTCAATCCCCAGCACTGCAGGGAAAAAAAGTAAACCACAGACTAGAGAGATGACTCAGGAGGAGGCAGGAGGAGGATTTTAAATTCCAAGAACTTTCAATCCCAGTACTCCGACAATAAGACAGGAGGTGGAGACAAGAGAACCTCTAGAAGCTCCTGGGCCAGCCTGGAGTCCACAACAGCAAATAACAAAGAGACTTTGCCTCAAACAAGGTGGAAGGTTGTCCTCAAACCACCATGTGCACACAAGTGTGCTTGCACAAACACACACACTATAAACACACACACACACACACACACACACACACACACACTATAAAAAATGCAGACTACGCCATTGGCTTCAGTACCACTATTTCCCCACAAAAAGTAACCTTTGGGAAGATGGTAGTGGAGACTTTTAGAGACAAGGGCGTGTGTTGCTTTAAGCATCATAGACAACTCATTATGTTTGAAAGAATAACACAAATAGAAATATAAGGAGTTCTTGGAGGCCAGCCACCACCCCCCTCCTAGGTTTTCCATTTATGTGGCATTAGCCAAGAAAACAGTTGAGACGTGGTGGAGGTCTCTAACAATAGCTCAAGCACAATCATGGTGTGTGTTACAATAAGAGTTCCACCGAAACATGCTGTTGTGTTTCTCTGGTTGAGGTGGCAGACTCTGCAGCTGGCATGCGCTACTGATTTTGTGAGGTCTACCTGAGGGTTAGTAGTGTGTGCCTCTCACTGAGGGATGGAGTGGCTGTTGTAGGCGCTGGTGCAGATTTGAGGTAGGAGCTCCTGGGGATGGGGTGGGGGACCCTGGGGAGAGAAGCAGAAGTGGGTGGTCTTCTCCCTGGGGGTGGAAAGAGTTCAGTGCAGCAAGGCAGACACCTCACAGGGAGAGCAATAATCTTTGCCCACCTTTCAGCTGGTGCAGACTACAGTGACCTCTAACAGACTGTCGCTTGAGTGTGGGAGTGTAGGGGTGGACTTCTGGGCACAGAGGAAGCAATACACCAGAATCCTGGACTAAGCAGATGGCAAGCAGAGAAGCGGAATCCAATCCCTAAAAGGAAAGAAAGAAAAACAAAAATGCCCCAGTCCTGTTAGAGTGTCTGGGGAAGCGGTCTGTGGGCTTGGCTGGCAGGGGTGGGGGTGGAGATAAAGACATCGCAGATGGTGAAGTTGGGATGATGTCATGAGCTTCTGAGCCAGGGCAGGGTTATCTGAAACATCGGACTTAAGGAATTTTTTTTTTTTAAAGACACCGTGTCACTAAGTAATCCCAACTAGCCTAGAACTCACAGCTATCTTTCTGCCTCTGCCTCAAGACTTCTAGGATTAAAAGCATTCACCACCATACCTGCTTTAGGAAATCCTTTTTGAGTGGATACCCACTCGGGTTACTGGAGGTCCCAGTGTTTGCCACGTTTGGTTAAAACCATGACTTACTTGGAGGAATTGAGCCTGTAGGTTATAAATTACTGAAAACGTTGGGCGTGGTGGCTCACATCTGTGAGAGGCTGAGACAGGAGGACTGCATGTGTTTGAGGCCTATTTGGGTTCCATAATGAGTTCCCAACCAGCCTAAGCTAGGGAGTAAGACTGGCTCAAAAGCCGAAACTAAATAGTTGTATAAGTCAATGGATAAAACAATGACATCATTCAGACCAGCGGTTGACAGAAATCATGAGGCTGTACTTGGCGCTTGGCAGCCCCAGGATGTGTGAAATGGCCTATGGGTAGCAGACCCCTGGATGACATATGGGTCGCCCTTACACCCTTCATGAGATGGAAGAAAGAAGGATTGAAATGTGTATGGGGGCAGTTAAGGCCTGGCACAGGGCAGACTCTGGGCTCTGGAATTTGTAAAGAAGTTTCTTAGAAGGTTATGTCTCTCAGTTAAACAGAATGGGGACCCATCAGGAAGAATAAAGTTCTATGGCATGCCTTTCTAAGAGCCTGCTAGCAGGTATTTGGAAAGCTAAGTGTATTTCTTGGATCCTACCAGCACTGTCTCTGCTCCTTAGGACATGGTGACATCAGTAAACACCAAATAAAACAGAAATGATTTTGATTTGTATTTTGAGAACCCATAAGGCAATTCATTTCCAGAATGTTTTTTACCATGAAGGAGACAATTTTTTGGCAATGACCCAATGGTTTCTAATACATTAAAGATGGGACCATTTGTTGGCCTGGGCATGTGGTGCTAAGATGGCTGCCTGGTGTTTGGACACATGTGTGGTTTGTTCAGTGCTGTGTTTTGTCTGGATGACCTAGCCAAGGCAGAGGGAAACCAGAACATTCTGGTTCCATCCGTCAGGACTGTGAATGGGGCATCACACCATCTGCAACTGGGTGACCCCAAGGAGCCCCCTGGCAGCTGAGGACTCTGGGTAGGTGTCTGGCATCTGACAAGAGACTGACGACCGACTGCCAATGGACTCCCCTCCCCGACACACATACACTGTCAGTGGGACCCAAATGTGATGCCCTGTCTTCAGTAACTACATACAGGTGTGAGTGCTGTCCCCATGGTCCAGAGCCTCTTGGACACTTGTTCCACAAAGGCCTCTGGCTTCCAGAGCACCCCACCCAGTCACCCATTTGCTATTTCAGTGATATACAATATAAGGCTAAGGGGGACTGTTACTATGTGCAAAGTCTTTGAGCAGCTTTGACATATATTAGTATTCCAGTGGCCCTGGCAACAAGAAAAGAGGTGGCCCAAGTCTCTAATGAGGCACGCTTTCATGGCACCATGAGGGAGTCTGTTGACTTTGACTTGGAAGCAATGTTTGTAATGAGGAGTACCTTAATGCCAGCATCATCCCAGGACCCAGATGTTGCCACCATGTTCTTAAATGAGTCTGCTAGAGGAGAGTATCACTCATACACCATATCTGTGACTACTTGGGACAGGTAGACCCAATAATGAGCCTATTTGTAAGAGATATGGAACAGTGGGAGAGCTTCTGGGGTCCCCATGGGCATCCTGGAAGAGACATGTCATGTCACTTCAGAGGCAAAGGCCACAGCCACATGCCTGTTAACATCAGAACATGGCAAAGTTCACCACCAGAGTCCCAGTGTCTGCTCTGACTGATAGGATGGGGCAATGAGTTTGTCAATGATGGGCATTGGCTGGGAACCCTAATGGGTGGACCAAAGCATTAGGCTGCAGCAATCCTCTATGAGGGGCTCTCTTTTATTCATGTTTAAAAATGGGCAAAATTAGACTGAGATGGGAGATCACAGAAACAATCCCTGACTTCTTTTTTGCCAAGACAGGGTTTCTTTGTGTAGCCCTGGCTGTCGTGGAACTGGCTCTGTAGACCAGGCTGGTCTCAAACTCAGAGATCCGCCCACCTCTGCCTCCTGAGTGCTGGGATTAAAGGTGTGTGTCACTACCACCCAGCCTCAGTCCCTGACTTATAAATTAAGATTTATGCAAGAAGTTTTAACCATTAAAGGACCTCTAGGAACTTACCTTGGACCAAATTAACTATTTTAACTGGACAAGTGGGGTTTGTGGGATCTAGTTTTATCAAGTCAGCCTGTAAATGCCAAAGCCTTATTTATTTATCCTTATTTAGTTTTCTTTTCTATTTTTTTTTCATTTTACCATATGAGTGTTGAATTCAGGACCTCACACATACACAAGTCATGTACTGTGCCATGGAGCCATACCCCAGACTTCTTCTTACATATTATTTTGAAACAGTGTCTCACTGCCATGCCCAGGTGGGCCTTAAACTCACTCTGTAGCCCAGAGAGGCTTTTGAATTTTCAATCCCCCTGCCTCTGCTACCTGAATAACTGGGATTCTGGGCCCTGTGATGTACCAGTATCTGTGTGAAGAATCCTATTGATTATATCATATGGTGTGGAACTTCCTGCCAGCTCCCCACGACTAACAAAAAACAAGATATGCTTTTGTTTGGGGGGTTTCCTGGAGGCTCTCCTGTGGTACCCCACTGCCCTGTAAATCATGGCTGTGTCTCTTTTTAACTTCAAACTGTCTCTTTGAAAGAAGTTACTCTCCAGGCTTAAAGGGAAGCCTCTCTCTCTCCCTGTAAGGTCCCATCACGCTGCCTTTTATATGATGTGTTGTCCCTTCTAATGTTCTCCCACCCCAAGGCCCAATCATGTGCTCCCCGCAGAGTCAGGACAAGGCTGTCTCTCCTAATAAAGCTTGCCCTGAAGGGTAACGTCAAATCAGCTCTTTCCCAAAACCTTTGCTCTGGTTCTAACATAGTCTACATGATTCTTATATATTACATTTCATGCATATATCTTAGCTCTTTCTTCTCCTGGATTAATATAATTTCTTTTATTTTTTACTTTCCATTCTAGTCTTTAGCTATGTTAGTTTCTACCATTAACAAATAGGAAAAGGAATGGGATAGGGATTGTACATGCTCATTAAGCTGAGCATAGGGACATCTCAGGGAGTGAATGCTGTCCCCAAAGAGGCCAGGAAGTCTTTTGTCCTCATTCCTATCACTGAAGATACCTTGTATGTATTCATTATCTTTAGAGCCTGTCCTAGGTTCATTTCTGTTGCTATGATAAATACCCTGACAAAACGAAACTTAGGAGGAGAATGGGGTTTATTTGAACTCACAGTTCCAAGTTTCAATCCATCAGTGGAGGAGTCACAGAGACAAGAGTTTGGGCCAGTTGATCATATCACACCATAGGCAAGAGCACACACATGGGGGGGTGTGCATATTTGTCTGAGTGTTTCTTGTGCTTAGCTTAATTTTGTAACTTCACACACAATTGAGGACCCATTGCCTAGGGAATGGTGCTGCCCACAGTAGCCCGGGTCTTTCCACATCAATCAACTTAATTAAGATAATTCCCCACAAAGCTGGAAAGATGGCTTGACAGTTTACAGTACATACAGTACATACTGGTCTTGCAAAGAACCTGAGTTCAGTTTCCAGGCTGGGCAGCTCAAAACCAGCTCCAGGGGATCCCATTTCCTCTTCTGGCCTCCTTTGGCAGCTGCACCCATGAGCATATATAGACACACATTAGTACACATAATTAAAAATAAATATTTGATTGAACAGAAAGATAATTCCCCATAGGCATTTCCCACAGGCCAACCCAATATAAACAATCTCTCATTGAGACCCTCCTTCCAGGTGATCCTAGGTTGTATCAAATTGACAATTTAAGCTAACTATTACAGGGCCTTTATCTTCACCCTTGACATGTCTGGGATGGCTGCTGTCTATTGAGTGCACAGGAAACAGGAAACAGAAGGGAACCATCTCAGCTGGAGCCATGCTCATTCAGCCAGCTCCAGCTGAGCCATAATCTAACTGCTGATCCTTGTGTGCACCCAGCCAAAGTCAAACAAACCCACCACAGACCAACCACGCTAGGCTTACCTACAGACTCCCAAGCCAAAAAGCAGCATATGGTTTTAAGCTAGTGAATGGGCAACCAGAGGATCCATAGACATTTCCCAGCATGGTCCATGGAGAGGTTTGTTAGGTACCAGCCGCTAACAAATCTCTCTCTATCTCTCTATCTCTCTGTCTCTCCCCTCTCTCTCCCAAACCAGACTGGCAGCTCCACAGTATTCACTGAGTGCCTCAGCTCCCCCAATACTCTCCTTACCCCCACCTTTGATCCTAAGCTTCTATAGCTGTTTCTTCCATGCATCAAGTACGTTTATTCTACACCCCAAGGACAGAGGAATATGCTATACCATAAGCAAAACAAACACAGGACCTGCCATCAGACAACTTACAGATGACATGAGAATGAACTGATTAGTTGATGAATTGATTGTAATGGAATGAAATACAGCATTGTGCCAGTCAACAGATGAAATACCCAGCCTCCAATTGGGCTACAGCCTCCATGCACAGCCAAAACAATCAGAGCCCACTCTGAAATTGCAGGTGCAATTTCAGTGAACAGCCAGGCTCATACCCTGAGGTGGGGACACCGCCTATGAGTCATAGAAATTGTCACAGAGCTGTGCCAGGCACCTGGGGGAGCTTTGCTAACATGCAGTGGTGGGACCTGCCTTTCTGCAGACAAGACTGGCGGGAGGTCACGGGTCCTATGTCTCTTGCCCACTACTGGATTCCTGCCTGAGTGAGAGCCAGGTTAGGACTGGGGCAGCTGCAAAGTTTCCAGATGCCTGCAGTTTGCAGGATGGCAAACACTGCCCCACCTGTTGCCAAGCTAAGCACTGTGGTCAGTGGGTAACCCTGGTCCAGTCCTGATTTGAATCCTGATCTGTCTGGTCATTCAGCTGCCCTGGGTCTCAGTGTGGTCACCTGACAAGTAGGACATATAGTAGTACCACACCCACAGTGTGACCAGTTGGGTCTATAAATATGAATTTGCAAAAATTTTCTTACTTCAACTTCGGATAAACCTTTAGCACCCTGGACTTGTTTGCATAGCCCCCTGCTTCTGTCCCTAGGCCAACACACAGAAGACACTCCCTCCATGCTGAACCCGGAGTCTCACCTGTGCTATTTCTGGGGATCCTTGCCCCTGTCTCATGCCCTTCCCGTCTTCTCCTTACCTTTCCCATCCTTGAGTCTCCAATGCCCTGGAATTGTTTCAAACTGAGTGAGGTACAGCACTCACCTAGCTGCATGAGATCCTGGGTTCGATCCCTAGCACTGCAGAAAGAGAGAGAGAGAGAGAGAGAGAGAGAGAGAGAGAGAGAGAGAGAGAGAGCCTATTGCTGTCATCTTGGCCCTGGGTGAAAGTGTGTGCACTGTGTGATCTGTGATGCTCCCACCTGCCGGGCTGAACTTGAGAGGGAGCTACTCCTCATCCCACCCAGCCCAGTTCAGCCTGCCTCCATGGCTAAGTCCAGCAGGGCAGAACAGAAAGCTCCAGGGCCTCCTGAGCACCTGCTGTGGAGACTTTATCAGCTCATCTGAGCAGCACAAGTCTTCAGTGCTCACCCTGCTGTGCTGAGGAAGAAAGTGACAGCCAGGGCTCCTGGCCAGTGTGTCCTGAGGCGTGCTTAAATCAGACTCCTGATAGGGTTTGAATCTAAAAATGTCCCCTAAAGGCTCACTATTAAAGGCTCAGCAGCTAGCTGATGAGCTTTTAAGAGGTGACTGACTGTGGGGGCTCTAACTTATCACTGAATTTATCCTCTGGGGCTTCATTTGAGGAAGTATTTCACTAAGTGAAATAGAGAGAGCAGTCACCCATTGTGGCCAGGTTATGTATCCCACAAGACCACAGACAGGCTGCTTCATGAATCTTATGCACAGAGTGAGAGGAGCTGGACCAGAAAGGACAGGAGAGCCCCCAGGGATCAGACACATTGCTTGGAACCAGTTGAAGGACGACAGGGTCAGTAAGCTGGAAGGTGGAGTTGAGGAAGGGTTTATCTCATTCCTAGTCCTTTATATTCTCTCTGCTTCCTGACTGCCATGAAGTGAGCAGCTTCATGCCATCATGACCTCCTACATCCATGATGCTCTCTGTCACACCTCAGGACCACCTCAGCAGAGCCAATGGAGACAGCCATGATCTGAAACCTTAGGCAAAAATAGACTTTTTCTCCACATAGCTGTTTTCTCCAGTATTTTGTTATCACACAGAGAATGTCTGGCACAATGAGCCTGTGGCTGCCATGTACCGTGTTGCTCCTGGAAATGGACAGAGCTCTCCCCACAAAGCATTTATGATGATCTCAGGGGTCCCAGAGGAGGGGCTGTGAGGACTCTGAGGATTACTCATCAGGCAACAGAGGTTCACAGGGTGGAGGGACCGCTACCTGTGTCAGCAGCCCGTCCTGTGTCCACTATCCCCATTAGCTGATATTGTCAGGGAAGTGACTTACCTCCCTCTAAGCCTCAGTTTCCTCACCTGTGAATACGGAACTGGAAACTCCCATCTGCCCAGGATTCCATATATTGATGAGTTCAGTGATTATGAAAGTGATCCGTGTGGGTGTCAGTGTGGTAGGAGGGTCTGGGCTGGACATCATCCACAGGACAAAGGGATGCCTGGATCCGGACCCTAGCTTTTGGGGCCTGGGTCTGACCCTTCCATCTTCCATCTTCCTGTCTCAAAAGCTGAACACACTCTTCCTCCTTTATCCAATAGTGCATCACACACAGCTCTTCCCTTGGCAACGAACTTTTCACAAGCATTCAAAGAATCTGGCATTGACCAGGGTGCCCACCACAGGAAAGACTGTGACCTTGGCTCTAGACAAGGGCTCCTTCCCAACTCCCTCTCCACCATCCCCAAAAGAAATCCCACCTTCATTCAAAAACAAACAAGCAGTACATTTGCAGAGCCGCTGATGGTGAGCCAGGGCCCTCTCAGGACTATTGTGCCTTCTCTATAACGACATTCATTACGCTGTCTGACATCAATACTGCTCCTGGGTTAATCTGTTTAACTTAATGAGGCATTTGTTCTCAGTTAGAAAACTCCTGAAGAAGCATGTTTGCTCCTGATGGGCTGAGCCCGTGAATAGATTAACACCGGGCTTGAAAAGCCAACCAGGAAAATGAATCTAACTGGTCCCCTTTTTTTTTTCAGGTGTGGGCTAAGACTGGGCTGGCTAATTTGCGTTCAGATGATCATTTGTTAGAGGAAGGAACAGGCTGAAGTAACTTCTCCCACACTGGCTTATTTTCCTTCTCCAGCCCCCAGCCCCTGCTTCCATTTCTCAGCTATGAAAAGTTGTGTGGGGTGGGAAGGAAATGTTCCCAGAGCTGAGCAACAACAAGGACCAGAGTGAGAGCTGGCAGCTCCCATATGACAACAGGAAGTCTATGGCCACTTTGGTATGAGCAACTCAATGGGGTTCACTGTCGGAGCCCCCATGCTCAGCACCTAATAGGTGTTCATGGGTGTTTTCTGAAGGTGTGAAGGGGATGCTCAGCCATGGCAGCCCCACCGGTAATCCCATGGGGGCCAAAGGGAGATGATGCTAGATAACCTGGATGCATCTGTGAGTAAATTGTGCTCCCTGATTCCTGGCCCAAAGAACAAGATGTCCCACAGGCCAATTTTCTCTAATGACAGCCTATGGGTCCTCCCAAGTCTATCTCCCATAAGCATTTGGAGCCACTGTCAGCTGGGAGTCTGGCCAACACACCCTGTGTCCTCCAGGAACATCTTCCAGGCCATTTCAGGTCAGGGAAGCCAGGCAGAGGATGAGACTCCTCCCCCTTTACACCAAATATGTTTGCTAGTGAACAAAGTTCACTCTGTACGAGCTGGGTCCCTGCCACCCTCAGAGTCAAGGGAGGGCAGTTTCTGAGAGCCGGTGAGGATCTTACAGGCAGAATGCTGAAAACCTCACTTGTGTCCTTTGCCAGCTGCCAGAGTTCAGGCAAGTCCCTCCAACACTCTGGGACAACATTTACTTAGTTGTAAAATAAATGGCAATGATGTCCCATTCTTTACAGAGACATTAAAATGAATCAAATAAAGCTGGACATGGTGGTGCTAGCTGCCACCCCAGTACATGAGAGGATTGCAAGTTTAAACCCAGCCTGTTCTGCATAAACAATGTGAGGCTAGTCTACTGTACAGCAAGACCTTGTCTTTTTCTAATGAATTAAATAAAACTTCACTTGTAAACTGAAGACTGGGTGTGTGTGAAGGATCTTTCACACTGTGTGTGCAGTGACCATGCAGAAGTGAGCTGCAAGAAGGAGCTCTTCTCAGGCCCATGCCAGGGTTTTTCCCTCCAACTTCCTCAGCTCTACCTTCCCTGATGCTCACCCTGTTTCTAAACCAGCAGCTTGGCTATGAGCTTGGAGGAGAACAACTGGCAAATACTGTCTCCATTCTGTCAATGAAGGACTGGAGACATGGCTCAGTTGGTAGAATACTTGCCTGACATACAAAAACTCTGATTTTGATCTCAGTGGCACAATAAAAGAGAGGGCAGTGAGATGGTTCAGTAGGTAAAGGTACTTGCCCCTAATCTGATGACCTGAGTTCAATACCTGAAATCCATACACGGGAGAGAATAGATTCCTCTAAATTGCCCTCTGATTTCTTCATGCACACTTCATATGCACGCGCGCGCGCACACACACACGCGCGCGCGCGCACACACACACACACACACACACACACACACACACACACACCACAAATAATATTTTAAAGGGGTGTGGTATTGTGTACCTATAATCTCAGCACTTGAGAGGTGGCTGGAAGTAGAAGGATCAAAAGTTCGTAGTTATCCCCAACAATATAATGAATCCGAGGAATCCAGGAATTCTCAAGACCCATACAATGATATCTTGGTAAGTGGTGTGATTTGAGAATCCTCTCTGTTGGGTTGCTCAAGCTTACAGCAGGCACATCCTTAGTGATAAGCCACACGTGGAACTGTCCTGTCACTAAAGGTCCATGTCTTATGTTGTTTCCAAGCCATGGGTGGGAGGCACCAGAATCCTGGCACCTGATTATTCTGGGGAGGGTAGAATGTGGCCCTGGAGACAATGTGCCCTCCTTCCCCTGGTGATGGGATGGGCACCAACTGCTTCTCTTCTTCAGCACCTTGGACAGCGGAGTATGCCCCTTAGGCTGGAATCCCAGCTTCTGTTTCCAGGACTCAGGAGCTGTCTGTGCTTTGATGCAGTGGAAAATCACCTCTGCATCCGACCCCGTTAATGGCCTCTCTCTTCATTTTACAAGCGAGAACATGTCAGAAGAGTTGAACTGAATCGCAACACTGTCTAATAAAAATGTCACTGGACTAGAAACCTTGCATCTTGGTTCAGCTGTGTGTTCCTTTGTGTAAAATGACCGTCTCCTCTCCATGAGCCACAGAACCCCATGGCTCCTGCCTTCAGGATGCCTTCTGAGGAATAATGCTCCGGCAATGTCTTTGAATTCCATTCCCTAATTCTGCCCCCGTATAGGGGAAGAAACCCACAGGCTTGGAAAGCTGCTCACTATCCACTAATGTCTGTTTGTCAAGTTTTCTGACATTTCCATCCTCCCAGGTGAAAGATTCTTGGTGAGTATCTGAGTGACCAAATTTATCAGCAGTAAACTAATTTAAAAACTAGACTAGAAACTTCTTTGTCAAAAACCCCAGGAAACACTGGAATGGTGGTAGGTGTTAAAAAAAAAAAAAATCCAACTCCCTGATTCAGATTAACATTCAACAAGAAACGTTGTGGCAGCTGTCCTGCCGGACCCTCCTCGCTTTGCAAATGAGGAAGCTAAGTCCACAGAGGGCACAAGGCCTTTGAGGATCCATCTGTGTGAGCAGCAGAGTTAGCCTAGAACCAAGAGCCATCACTCTGCAAGTCACCCTCTGGGGATATTCACCCAAAACATCCCAGCCATATCCCGGAACTGCAGACCAGAATTCAGCTCTGCTGGGAGTGGCAGCTGACAACAGCAATGACATTGTTAACTGAGCATCACCACAAGCTGGCTGCTCTGTACTCATTCATTCTTCCCAGGACTCCATCCTAGCTCCATGAAGTATGCCTATGCCAGGGCTGTGTTAAAGATGAAGAAACAGAAAAGGCCAGAAAGGAAAAGAAAACAGGCAAAAAAAAAAAAGAAAAAAACCAAAACCCTAGATTGATGGTGGCACATTTCAGGAACAATCACAGGCCAAGGCTGTCACAAAAAGACAGGCTCAGATGTGTGATGAAGCCACACCTCACAGCTTCATGAGTGACATGTGTCTGAGTAATTTTAAGGGGACAGTAACATTTGAAATGATTTTTCTGTTTGCAGTTTTTAAAGTACATTAAAAAGTTGGGTAAAAGAGGAGGGAAGATGGAGAAGAAAGCAGGAGAAGAAGATTTGACATTTACTGAATCAAACCCCTCGTTCAGTAAGCATTTTCAGTGGAGTTTTTAAGCTGGAGGTAATGACATTGATCACATATGATGTTTACATGGGCAATAAATCATGAGCTTTATTTTGAGTAAAACTACAAATCAGTTTGTATCCAGAAAAGTAGCATTAGTGGAATCCAAAGGGAAAACTCAGCCTATAATGAATCTTTTTCTATCCTGCCAGCCAGCTCCCAAATAATGACACAGAGAGTTCTTATTAATTGTGAAAGCTTATCCTTAGCTTAGACTTGTTTCTAACTAGCTCTTATAACTTAATTAACCCATTTCTACTAATCTACGTGCTGTCACGTGACTCATGGCTTTTACCTCTCCTATTCCATGCCCTGCTTCCTCTGAGTCCAGCTGGCCACCCCCCCCCCCTTGCTTTTTCCCAGAGCTCTTTCTGGGAAGTCGCACCTGTATTTCCTGTCTAGATATTGACCATTCAGCTCTTTATTACACCAATAAGAGCAATATATCTTCACACAGTGTACAAACATCCCACAACACAGCCTGAGGGTGAGTTAGCACTGGCTTTCTGGGGCAGAGTGGATACATGTTTGGTTTTGCTCTTGATGAGAACATTGGGCAGAAAGTCCCCAGACATAGTGGCTCCTCTAGGCAAGCACAGGGTGGGAGTCATGTCCAAACCAGATCATTCATCATTCTAGAGCTAAACTTCCTGAAAGCTAGTCGCATGGCTTTGAGCCCACTGTTATCCTGCCCTGCAACTCAGTGTGTAAAACAATTGTCAAGTCACCCTGGATCTAAGACAGTGAATAAAGGTGAAACAAAGAAGTTAATAGGCAGGTAAGGATAGGAAGTCAGGAAAACATTGGGAACAAAAGTAAGGGACACCCTGTTCCATGAGTGTGTGACACTCAGCCTTGGTGGCAGGGCCACAGAGCCTGAGACCTTCACCACCACCAATTCCAACTGCCCTGGAGTCCCAGGATATGGGTACCATTATCCCCATCTTGTGAATGTAACACCTGAGACTCTGAGATGACAGGGCCTACCTGAGGTCATACCGTGAGTCACAGAAAGAAAACATCTGGAAAAAATGGACTTCAATAGCTGCACCCCACAAAGCAACAGAGTTGGGGCTCCTTCCAGGTGTCTACTCCACCTCTGGGCCTTTCCTGGATGTCTTGATTGCTAACAGTTTACTGGACATCTGGACACATTTTCAGTGCCTCAATGTGTCCTAAATACTGAGATTGGGCTTTGGGTTCAAGTTCAAAATTGTCTGTCTGGCCACAGGAACCTCCTAGTGCACCAGCTGTTCATGTCTATGTTTTCTTCTCTGTATGAACATCCTCTGTCTATCTTTCTCCCCGAAATCCAACTGTCTGTATTTCACACATCAGAATAAAAAGCCCACATCCTATCTTCAACACTTATCTGTGAACCCCACAAGGGTAAGACCTGCCTGATTCTTCAAAGACTATATAACCCTAGCAGAGTGTCTGGCTGAGGGGACAGGTTCACAGTAAGTAGGTCATATGCATGGGAGACTCTCTCTGCAAGGAAGGCCCTGTGTGAGAAAGGCAGCCACTCAATGCCAGGCCCAGATGCATCACTCAGGATGGCTTGAATAAGCATCTCCAAGACCAGGCACCTAAAGGAGCCAAAGTCAGCACATATAAGCAGGGTGTTCTACATCAAAGTTCCAGGAGTGAAGACTCAGGAAGAACTGAGGATCTGAGCGAGAAGGACCTGATGTAGCCCAACAGCCAGGTGAGGATATGGAGCAAGCAATCTGGGGGCAAAGTGTAGCCCTGAACTCTGCTGGTGAGAGTATATACTGTAAAAGCAACTCTACAGATCATTTGGCAGCATCTGCTGCTGATCGTGTATGTGACCTGGTCACAATGTAACAATTGCACCTCAATGTGTATCACTTGGCAGACACTCATCCCTGTTCTTGAAAAAAAAAAAAAAAAAAACTTGCCAATGACCCTGCTTACACCAGCACAACTCTGGAATGCACAGGATGGTAAATGATTTGCATACTTGTACAGTACACAAGAACCACACAGGGCCAAGAATAAACAAAATAGTGTTCTGCATGGCAGATCACAAACATTGCTGGGTGTGAGGCTGTACCCACAGGAGACAGGACACACAGGAGGAGCCCAAGACAGAACAGCTGCTTTTGTGTGACAGCCAGGTAACATGCAGTGCTAAAAGCCAGGAGGCTGATTATTGTCCTGACTTAACGAGCAGAATGAGTGATAGTCAGGAAAGGAAGGCACTTCTGGGGGACTAGTGACAGTCTCATTACTGACCTGTGTACATTTACTTTCAGAAATTTCTAATAACCCCATAAGAACCTGTGTACTTTCTTCCAGGTAAACCCTTTGTTGCATTATGATGTGACAAAAAAGTTGACTTTAAAAACATAAGCCCAGGCTAGACAGATGGCTCAATGGTTAAGAGCACTTGCTACTCTTCCAGAGAACCTGGGTTTCATTCATAGCACCTATGTTGGGCTATTTATAACTACCTTTAATTCCAGCTCAAGGAGCTACAACACACTTTTGTGGACTCTAAGAACACCTACCACATGTACACACACACACACACACACACACACAATTGTTGTTAAGTGAGGCCCAAGAAAGAGCTGAAATGGCAGCCCACAAGATGGCTCAGCTGGCAAAGGTGCTTGTCACCAGCCTGGTGATCTAAGTTTGATTCTTGAGACCCTCATGGTGAAAGGAGAGAATCTAATTCCTTAGGTTGTTCTCTGATCTCCATCTACACACACGCTGTGCTACAAACCCATTGACATACACAGAAAGAAAAAAGGAAGGAAGGAAGGAAGGAAGAAAGAAAGAGAGAGAGAGAGAGACAGGGAGGGAGGGAGGGAGGGAGGAAGGAATATTTAAATAACTGAAACACTCAGAATATGCCAAAAGGCCAGACAGACTCATGCAGAACGCAGTATAATGATGAATCAACTGACCTTGAACAAATTGACAAGAGACTGAGACACTGATCAGGCAAAGGGGCCAAGGAATAAAGAATGAGTGAACAAATGAATGAAGAATTAAAGCACTGAAGCATGAGTGGATGGGTGAGCCAATGACTGGAAAGATGCAGGAATGAAGAAGCCACTGATACATTGAAGAACCAAGAATGTAAAGGAGCAAGGGAAGAAAGAACCAAGAAATGCATGATGGGTGCAGTGGGAATGACCTGGCCTAGGCATGGAATGAGCTAACACCCATGAAAAAGAAAGGCAATCTGCCCAAGAGGCTAGTGGATAGAGATGGTGTGTGAGACACTGATTGAGATAGGGTGTGAGACCAGGTGTCTTGGCTGGTTTCTTGTTGGTGTGATTTAAAAAAAAAAAAAAAAAAAAAAAAAAAAAAAAAAAAAAAAGCTGACAAAAGCAACTTAAGGGAGAAAGGACTTATTTTGGCTCAGGGATTCAGACAGGAAGGCATGATGGCAGTCTGAGGATACATGTTGGCAGGAGCTAGAATGTGCTGGACAGTTTGTATTGTCTACTTGATGTGATCTAGAGTGATCTGGAAAGCAGGAACTCAGCTGAGGAATTGCTTAGATCAGATTGGCCTGTGGCCATTTCTGTTAGGTTTTGTCTTGTTGATGACTGATGTGGGAGGGCCCAGCCCACTGTGGGCAGCACCATCCCTAGATATGAGAAAGGTGGCCGAGAATGAGCCAACGAGAAAGCCAGCAAGCAGCATTCCTCATGCCTGCTTCAAATCCATGCCCTATTTGAGCACCTACCCAGATGTTCCTCAACAATGGCCTGTGACACAGACACCCAAGCTGAAATAAACCCTTTCCTTCTGCCCTCAGTTACTTTGGGACAGAGATTTTGGTTTTTTTTTTTTTTTTTTTTTTTTTTTTTTTTTTTTCTGTTGTTTTTATCACAGCAACAGAAAAGCAAACTAAAAGAACATTGGCTGGTCACATTGCACCTACCCTCAGGAAACAGAGAAAGAACAGGAAGTAGGGCTAGGCTCCACAGCCCCAACCCTGACTCACTTCCTCCAGTGAGGCTCCACTTCCTGAAGGTTCTACAACCTTCCCAAACAGTGTCACCAGCTAAGTGTTCAAGCGTGTGAACTTGAGACTCTGGGGGGCATTTCACACTGAAACTGCAGCACAGGGTAAGCAGTGGATTACTGTACAAATCAATGGATGAATGGGTCCGTGTGTTCTGGTGTTCTGGGCGAGGAAAATGAAAGAGAAAGCCTTGCTTCTTGGCAAGTGAGCATTACCCAATCAGGGAAGATTTCTCGAGGGACCACACCTTTGAGATAATAAGAATGTGATTGAAGAAATAGCATACATGGAGGGAGTACACCATGTGCTCCCCAGGATTAACTCTGAAGCTAAACAGAACCGACTGCATTGTTTTCCCAATTAGGTCACAGATAATTAGCTATTATGTAGCAAGCCCTCAGCATGATTTTAATAATCTCTATTTAAATAACACACTTCCACTGTCTCCTTACAAATTAACCTCAGGGAGCTGTGATTAATACAGACATGGGAAGGCTTATTTTGTGGCCTGGGGTCAGAAAAGAGGCGGAAGCTATCTCTGTGGTTAACCAGGAAGACCCTAAGGCTGGGGACAGACTCAGGTTGGGGGAATTCAGAAGACTGGGGTCCCGGAGACTAGGGAACTCCTAATCCACCTGATCACCCCCACTTTATACAGTAGGAAGCTCCCCCAGTTCCCATGTCACTACAGAGTTAGTGTTAGTCAGGATCACCCCAGATGAAGGCTAGGAACCAACGCTGCCTCTCTGAGCTTTCTCCTTGTGTCTTTGGTGCAGCATCAGGCTTGAAGTAGGTACCCAGGAGAAACCAGCTGAGTGTCTCCTGATTCAAGGCTCAGGGAACGTCATGGAAGGATAGGCAGAAAGAATGTAAGAGCTGGAGCAGTGTATGCCTTTAATCACAGCGTGTGTGTGTGTGTGTGTGTGTGTGTGTGTGTGTGTGTGTGTGTGAAGTGGCCTTGATCTGTACAAATTGTTCTTAAAGCAAAGCTATGTGTGTGTGTATACATACATACATATGCTGGAGACTATCTGTGAGATACTGTCTGTCCTCTGACCATGACATGACGTATGAACACGTTAACTCACAGCAGCCATGGCTGCCGTATAAAATCAAACAAGTCATAATCCCAGCATGGATTGTGGGGGGTAGGGGTGGGGGAAGACTGCACTCTGAAGGTCTATTGATAATTGATGGCTGCTGAGAGAACGGGTCTCACTTTTCTTTGGAAGATGTGTTTGGTTGACAGTGCCTCAGCGGATGGCTTCAAGCCCATTTGCACAAACTCATCACTGACTGGACTCATTAGGTAGGTTGGTGGGTCCTCAGTAGGGGACAGGTTATAGTGAGGTAGCTGGAAGTGGATAAGACCAATAAATACAGAATACATGCATGAAATTTCAAAGAATAAAAATAACATTTTTTAAAAAGACTAATCGAGGGAGTGGAGTTTATTCCAAACACTACCTTTAAGCTCAGCCTGGCTTGACAGACAAGCTATACATTCCTCTGGCGCCTGATCCTTTGCTGCCTATGGTCGTTCTGCCTGCCTGGCTCATGGGCAGCTTAACTCCATTGTATTCTTGTGTCTGCCTGACTCTCTGCCTCCACCCAATGCCTTTACACTGTAAGAAGCTGTTGCCCTGTGTGGAGCAAGTCTTGCTGGGCTCCCAGAGGTGAGATACTGCTAAATCAGACCCTGAAGAAACTGCACCCCAGCTTCCATTTGGATCCAGGGCTCCATTGCAAGAAGATCAGCAGGGGACTGAGTGACGCCACCCACTCCCTGACAGGACCATTCTCACTGTTGCACTTCCAGGCTATGTTTGCACAAGGAAATGTCTGCTGCTTCCAGAGAGAGGGCAGGCTGGAGAAGGGCTGGCGCCTGGCGAGTGCATGGGAAATCCTCCTCTTGACTTGGCTGCATTCTTCAAAGTGGCCTTGATCTGCACAAATTGCTCTTAAAGCAAAGAGCTCTAAAAAAAAATGAGAAATGGAGGTGGCGCCTCTGAAATGGGAGCCAGCTCCTTTTAGATTGAGTGCGTGGGGCAAGCATAGTGCGCGGTCTGGCATGGTGCGCTTTTCCCGCTGGCAGAGAGGAATCTTGGGTAAAGGGATTGAAGGCTGGAGGGTGTCACCACGGTGCCAGAGGCTTGGATTTTCACAAGTCTGTCCTCAGAAGAGTGTGATCTTCAGGGGTCTGGAAACAAATCCTCACTCAGTGTCACAGAGTCCCCTTCGAACCCAGACAAGGACACGGTTGACTACAGAGGGAGAGCCAGCTGGTCTCACGGGAAGGAGGAATGAAGATGATCTAATATAATTTATGAACTGGACTGATCAGTTTGGCAAATGTTAAAACTAATACAGTTGTGGGGGTTCTTTTCTTTCTTTCCTTTCGTCCCCTTCCTCCTCCTCTTCCTCCTGTTCCTCCTCTTCTTTGAACCAGTGATAGCTATGTAACCTAGGCTGACCTTGAACTTTTGAGCTTCCTGACCCTCCCACAGTCTGGGATTACAGGCCTGTAGTATCACACCTGCTTTATGCAGAAGAACCAGGCACCAAACTCGAGGCCCCATGCTTGACAGGCAAGCCCTCCACCAATGCAGCCAAGTCCCAGCCCCAGTTGAGAGATTTCAATATAGCCACTGCCCTGCCCAGTAACAAACTTCCTCCTCATGGAGCTTTGATGAAAGGATGGAAAGCTTGAGGCACGGTAGGCAGGTGCTTGTTCCCTCTGTAGAGCAGGGTTTCCCACCATCTTCATCATATGCTGTCTTCCCAGAAGCACCGTGTGTGGTGGTTAATATGGTCATCTGGACAGGATCTAGACTCACCTAAAGACAAGGCTGTAGACATGCCTGGGAGGTGTTCCCTAGATGAGATCAACTGAGCAGAAAAACCCATCTTAACAGCTGGGGTGCCCCAATGTATGAAGAGGACGACGCTCTGGTGTTTAACTCTCTCCATGAGTGCAAAGTGACCAGTCATCTCATGTGTCTGCCGCCATGACGGACTGCACCCTTGGACTGTGAGCCAGGATAAACTCCTCCTCACTTACGTTGCTTTGGCAGGTGTTTCATCACAACGACAGCATACGGTAACTAGGACACGGCGTGAGGGTTCAGCTCTGTGTCCTCACCAACACTTGTTATCTTTAGCCTTTCCCATTTTAGTCTGTGTAGCAGGGCCCCAATGGCATCACCGGTGCCCCTAATCACACTCCTCTGATGACGGAGGGTGTGCAGAGCCTTCTCCAGCCCTCGTGGGCCATTCATACATCTTCTCCTTTGATGACTTCTTAATGAAAAACACATTTGCATCCAAACTGAAATTATATTGTCAGCAGTTAATTATCACTTGTCAAACAAGCACGCGCCCAGATTGTGGGTTTAATTTCCACGTCGCCTTGCAAACGCCTCGTTCCTCTCATTTGACAAGACCTCTCCACGAAGACGCAGTCATTGTTGGAAAGGGTGCTTTTTCAAAAGTGGTTTTAAAAATAAATAGGTTCCCTTGGTGTCTGAGTCAGAACTCTGCAAGCAGCAGAGACCCATTCATTCCAGCATGGCAAAGGGGGACTGCACATGGAGGGATGTTTCATTGGGTGGAGCATGTCCCATGGAACTTCTAGAAGACTGGGACCTCTGCAAAGCTGGACCCTCCACAGGTACCCCAGAGAGCCCCATGTCTGTCCCCTACCTTGGACTTACGGCAGCTTCTCTCTGTGTATTTCTTCTTGACCTGGTCGTTTCTCCTTGCTGGAAAGGATTGTAACTAACCCAGCAAGACAATATTTCTAAACAGACACTTTGCCTCTCAGACTGTCAGAACACAGGACCTCAAGAAACTGGAATTTCCCTAGGAATCTTACGCTGAAATCTCAAGCCTAGGTCAGCCACAGCTTCTATCCAAAACCCTTGTCTGAAGGAAAGAGACGTTGCAACCTTACAGAGGTGGTTGTTAGACAATGATGGCCCTGGGACCACAGCTTGACTAAGATTGCTTGGACATACACGCCCTTCATCTCACTCAAGACTCTGAAGACAGACTTAGGAAGCTCACCGGATCTCTTTGTCTCCCTTCCCAATGTGGCCAAGTTGAATAAATCTCCTTTAAAATTTGACTATTGTCCAGGACAAGTGTCCAAACCTGGCTTCTTGGGGTGCAGACTGTGACCCCAAGTTAGGTAACAGAATGAGAGATTACCCTACGTTTCACCCTCACATTCTTGGGTCAAGGGCAGCAGGGACAGTGTTGCTTGATTGATGGCTCTGTTCTTCGACCCCTCACTAGCCCACGCCCTGGCAAATCCTTCACCTCTCAGATCTCTACCTGTCACAGAGGCTGAGTTCTCTCTGGCAATGGCTGTGTTCAGGTGATGTCACAGGTTGAGAGAGACCTTTGCTCTTGGACTATGAGCCTGGCGCCATCAGGGGAAGGGGAGGGACAGAGACAAGGAGGAGAGGGTAGAGTGGACAGGAGATAGAGAAGACTGCATTACAGACTTCTGGAAGGCCTGGGTGCTAGGCTCCAAGGGTGGTGAGAAAAGGTGACACTGGTCTTGGCCTTCAGGGGACCTGTGTGACAAGAGCAGTTGTCAGGATTGCTTTGTTCTCCCTGCAGGCCCCTTGTGGCCGACCTCAGGCCTTTCTGGGACAATGTTCATTCTCACCCATTCTGTCTCAGAAGAGGTGACAGTTCTTGCTTTTACTCTTGTTTTCAGCCTAGTCATCCCACACAGATGACTTTGCAAACATCTATCTGATCAGCCAGACATCTGGGAATCAGGGCTTCTCTCCCTGTAACCTCGGGAAGGACCCTTTCCAGTGTCCCTGCAAGTTGTAACCACATGGGGTAAATGAATACCTGCCCTGCCTCGGCCTTGAGGATAAGAGTTGTCCTGGTGACAGAACCATGCCCACATCTCCCAATACAGGATGTATTATGGTCACTTTCCACAAGGGTGAGATTTGGGCCAAGAAAGGATGGTTCAGATAACAGCACATCAGGGTAGGGTGTCCCTGACCCCAGACCTAGATGACTCCAGACCCAGGTGTCATTGCTTTGTTCAGCAACACTTCTTTGGGACACTCCTGCGATTCTGGTGACTGTGCCAAGACCAACGACCTAATCATGCATAACTGCCTTCACACTAACCACTATTATTCATTCTACACACCCAGGTTTGAGCAGCATTTAAGACTTAGAGCTGTTTGTCCCAGTGTCTCCCTGGAGACAATTCTAACAAAATAGAAACTTAGAGGACAATAAAAGAATAAAATAGCAATTGTGATATTACTTACAATGGTAAAAACTGAAGCCACCTGAATTACATCAATAGGACATTCATTAAATAAATTACAAGCCATTAATGAAATTAATAATTCCAAAAGTATGTCAGGAAACAGGGCTGGTCACAGTAGAGAGTGAGGTTTGTAGTCTCAAGTCTGAATCTGTACAGATGAGGCCACCAGGGACCATCCCTCCTTCAGGCACACCAGAGGACATGCATCCCCTGGGACTATGTCACAGGGGTAGCCAGGAGCTCTCTTTTAGCCAGTGAAATGGAAGTGAGTGGAGGAGGGATGTTCCTTCCCTGTGGGAGCACCTGGGAGTCAGAGAGACTGCAGATTTGCACACTGAGATGATGACACCCAAAGTACCTCCGTGGGTAGGGGAGGTCTCTGAGCTGCCGAAGACGAGGGAGTATGTGGGGATAGGCTGTGCTGCTTCTCGGGGGTTGTTTGTTACCAAAGCATCTCCACCCTCTTTCTTCATGACTGCCAAAGCCACGGGGAGAATATGTGCTTATCCCAAATGGAAAGAAAAAGAGGAGAGGTGCATACAAATAGAGCTCCTTCTGGGGACCTGGTGGGTCAGGCGCTGTTTTACACCTGTGTTTGTGTTGTGTAATCATTTCCTGATATAGATCCATCACTAACACGAAACGATATCAGCATGACTCCCATCCTCCCATCAAGGTCAGGCCTCCTCCCCGCCACTGCATCCCCCCTCCTCCCTAGCTCCTGGGACACTCCTCCTCAGTCCTGCCCCATTAGCTCTTTATTATACATCGTTTCTTCCCTAATGGTCTGCCCTGCGTAATTTAGCACTGCCATGAATTATCTCGTTCCCAAATGCCTCGTGTGATAATGTCTTTGGCCTCTTTCTTCATCTCCCAAAGAGGTGGTGGCAGAAAGAGTGGCTTCAGAGGCCCCTCTGTGCAGTGACCCCCTCAGGTGAGAATAGCAAATGCTGGTCCTCGCTGAGTTTTCATATGTGCTGAGCACCATGCTAAAAATATGATACCCGGAATTTCCTTCTATATACATAGACATCACATAGAGTTTTCAACCTTCCCACCATGTTCCAGCAAAGAAATGGAAGAAACATGGCTGGAAACATGTTATTTCAACAGCCCTGGGAAGCAGGTGCTGTGGCTGCCACCTCCCCTGTGTTACAGACAATGCTGAAGTTCAGAGAGGTTTGGACACTCATTCAAAGTCACACAGCTCAAAAGTGGTGGTCTCGAATGTAGGCAGTGTGTCGCCAAGTCCTTGCTCTTTTTACTCAATCCATTGTCAGTCCTCCCCTGTGCCTGGACTGCTGGGGACTCAATGCTCTAACACTGGACACAGCAGAAGAATAACAATAGCGAGTATGCCTGTTTGCTGTTCCTGTGTGCCCATAGCTCACTGTGGTTCGACAGTTCAAGCCCAGCAGGTCCTAGGGTCCCCACAGTATCCTGCACAGTAGAGACTGTCACCGCCTCCCAACCCACGCTTCCATCATGGAGGAGGATCTGAGGCACATAGAGGCCATGCTCTGTCAGGTTCCCTCCACAAGCTCATCAGATTTCAGAATTCACCTCCAGCTGACTCATATCAGGAGTACTGTAACCATGATACGGAGAGGCTCACAAAAATGGTGCCACCTGCTCATGTCACAAGGCAGATCCCGCGCTATTCTTGGCTCATGGCTCTACCAGGGAGAAGCCTGGGGGAGGAGCTGCCCACCCAGCTACTCCTTAGTCAGAGAACCGCTGGCCCCAACATACAGAATAGTAACTAACTCAATCCCGCCTCCAATTTACAATACACACAGCTTCCCACACTTAACCCTGGCGCTATCCCATAGCAACCTCCAACTCACATGTAAGGGACTGAGCTCAGAGACATTAAGCAACCTTCCTAAGGTGTCCCAGCAAAACGATGGAAGAATCAGACCCAGAAACAGGGTTACCCAAGCCTGTGGTGTAACCATTGGCTCACACTGCCTTCCTCCACTATGCCTGGAGCTTAGAGACCATAAGCTGGGCTGAGAATACTCTACTCAGATTCAAAACCAGGTTATAAAACAAGGTTGGAGAGGCCAGAGGTCAAGTGTTGTCTTTGCATGAACAGTGGAGAGCTGAGGGCTCATGGTACAAAGGGGATGGATGGTGTCTTGATACCCAAACAATCAAAGTCTCATGACTCGAGGAGTGCAGGCCAGCAGGACAAAGAGGCAGTGTCCCCATGCCTATGAAGCCCATGTTGAGTCCAGTACTGTCTGCTGAACAAAACCCACCAGAGGCAGCTGTAGGACAGCAGCCCCCTCACTGGGCAGGGCCTGCTTCATCGTGTCAAGCAGGGATTTATCACTCACATAATTGTTCTACCTTTCACCATCATGGCCGATGACATCATGATGGCTGTCATCTCGGAGGATCCACAACAAGCCCCGGAGTGGGTCTTGGGTGTTTCCTAGCTATAGTTTAGAAAGGAAGTGTTGGGAGGAGTGGCCCACAGTCTTTGGGACACACAGACACGGGGGAATGTGCTGTGCATAGGAGTGAGGCTCGATGGAGACCTCCCAGCTTCAGCCCAGGAGGTTAAAACAAAGCTGGATATTGGATGCTGCCCCTCTGAGGGTTAGAGATGCCAGCCAGAAAGATGCCCTGAGGTCTGGATAAACCTTTCTCCCCTTAAGTTAGTTAAGTTAGTTCTATGTGGATGTCCACATAGAACTAATGCAGGAAACTGGTAACAGGAGTGGGGTTGCTGGTAGTAAACCTGACCACTCGGTTTGTTCGCCTTTGGAACTGGTTCTGGGAGGAATTTGGAACAGTTTGGAGACCCAGATTAGAGAAGCCCCAGGATGCTACAAACAGAACTTACTGGGTGTGTGTTGGCGGTTCAGAAGACCAGAATGCTGAAAGGGGTTGACAAGGGAGGACTGTGTGCTTGAGGTTTCAGATGGAAATGAATTGGATCAGCCGCCATTCATGTCACATTGCGGCAAAGAACTTGTCTAACACTGTCTGTGCCCTAAGATTTTACATGGGACTCAGTTTGGTAGAGAAAAAAAATCAAGCCCGGGATTCTGACTTTGGTAGAGTTATTGCTGGCTACTTCTAGCCAAGTTTACGGTGAGAATTAGGAGCAAAAAGTAGAACAGAAATATTTGGGGGAAGTACAATTTGGCCAGAAAAGAAATGTATTAAAGTTATGGACAGTAGGACCTGATTGTTTAAGATATTAGGTCCAAGCATGGTGGTGTGCGTGGAGGCTGGGGCTGGAGGAGCTAGCCTGGCTTACCATACAGACAAACCAAGAAAATAAGACAACAATTTTTGCACAGGGACAGTTAAAATGACGCCTTGAGGGCACTTCAGTTATCTGTGACATCCACCTCACTGCAGGTTGAGGTGGAAAGGATACAATGTGTGAACTAAGTTTTTCCTTTGAAAAGAGTGCCCCTTGGCACTCCCTATGCTCACTGCCTCTTCTGGCCAAGCATGCAGAGGCTGCTTCAGCCATCGTCCCAGGAGGCTCAGCTTGTGCTCAAGCTCGCAGCAAACCTTTGGCTTTGCAAGCCTGCAACATGTAAGAGCTGCTGAGTCATGGAGGCTTCCCCACATAGAATTCAAAGGATGGCGAAGGGATGCAGGCAATATCTGAAAGGTTAGAATCTCTGTGGGAACCATCCTAAAGGAATTTTCATGAAACTAAGATAATGGAATCAAAAATATGAAGATCCTAGGCAGTAGAAGATGCCAGGGACATGGAACATCTGAGGAAACCCTGAGGCCACAGCTGAAACCAGATCAGAGGAGAACTTTGTAGCAAACACATAAAGCTATAAGGACAGGACCAACCAAGTCCTTTGGAATTCACACTGCACCACCACTGCCCTCGAGTGCTTTCACTGCTGGATTTCAGTCTCCCTTTGGTTCCATCTCTGCTTTCTGAGTCCCCACTGCTTGCTTTTGTAGTGTGAATGTTCACTCTATGCCATTGGATATTGGAAGTATGGAGCTTTCTTTTATGCTTCATAGGGTCCCATAGCTAAGAGATAGCCTTGAGTGCAAGAGAAGGTTTTGGACTTGAACTTGGGAACAATGTTCAAAGTGTTAAGACTATGGAAAATCTTGGAGATGGACAAAAGGAATTTTGAGTTAGAAGACGGACAGAAGCTGTTAGGGATGCAAAGATGGAATGTTACAGTTTCAGATGTATTTGGGAGTCTAGTTGACGAGGGTGGGCTTGTAATGGTTAATCTGGAATGTGAACTTGATTAGACTGAGAAGTACCGAGGGGATGAGTCACGGAGAGTTTGCAAAGAAGATAAGCTAAGGGGGGAGTGACGGAGAAGGATGGGTGGGGGCTTGGGTAGAATAAAAGAGGTAAAGCCTACCAATGCAGCTCTCTCTCTCTCTCTCTCCCTCCTTCTCTCTCTCTCTCTCTCTCTCTCTCTCTCTCTCTCTCTCTCTCTCTCTCTCTCTCTCTCTCTCCCTCCCTGCTGCCTGGCCATCATGAGGTGAGCTGCTATGCTCTGCCACACCATCTTCACTATGATTGGCAGAAGTCTGGAGAACCTAAGCCAGACCATAAATCTTTCTTTCCCCTATGTTGTTTTGCTCGGGTACTTGCTCATCCATGTAAAATTGGTTGACCCAGGTACCTCACAATGGGTCAAGCTTGTGGATCAGTCACTTGTCTGTAATGAGCCTCTCCCACAAATCCTTGAACCCTAGAGGACAGTTGCAGTCTAGTGTGAGGGACATGAGCCAACTCATCACGGGCTGTGATGGGAGCTCACACGTGGCGCAGCACACAGCCAGACACACTGTTTTCGCTGAGTGCCCCCGAGTGGATAATGGGAGTGCGCACCAAGGGCTGGGTAAGTAGACAGACTACGGGCAGGTGGAGAGAAGCGCCTTGAACACTGTAGAACATCAGGCTGAGACGCAGCCCTGGACTCTGGCATTCGATGAATACAGCTGTGCAGGGGGAGATCAGTGTCTGAGGACATGAACAAGAACCCCCCCTTCCCGATCCAGCTCCATTTGACACCCTCCATGACCCATCTCTGAGCTTCAGCAAGAACCAGGACCCCCGTCCTCTCAGGTCACCCTTCTGCCATACAGATGTGGGGTCTGCACTGTCCCCACCCCACCCTCTCCACCTCCTATGCTGACAGCCAGCACCTCTCTCTTCCCCAGACACTGAAGGGCCAGGCTGTGTTGCTCTGTCATTTTTCTTTGAAAAATTGTGAAAAATGCTTATCATTCTGCTGGATGAGATTCTCCGTAGAGTATTTTGTAAGCGACAGAGGACACGGAGCCAGGAGAGAGCCAGTGTGGGAGGGGCATGTGGAGGGCCGGGGACAATCAGCCTTCTGGATGTCAACCCCCCGTGTTGTGGGAGACCAGATTAAGGATGGCTGCCATCAGAGTCAGAGCTGTGCGGCCACAAAGCGCTTCCCTCTGACAGTTGGCTTCAGAGGGTTTGACAGCCTCTTCTGTAAGCAGATGCAGTGAAGGAGTGAGACCAAACCAGGGCTATGAGAACTCAGTCAGCCCCTTGACAGAGCTGTGCTGCAGTCAGACTCAGATGTCTAGGAAAACTACAGAGCCCTCTGCTTCCCACAGATGTACCACACATTTGTGGGTTCTGAGAAATGTAAGTGCCGATGTTGGTGAGCCGAGGAAGAGGTGGCCTGAGCCCCTGTCCTACCCTTCCTCTATTGCCCTCTTACCCTTGGAGTCCCCAAGGGAAGGTGACCATGGAGAGCCCTGAGACCTGACCGGCTACCTACAGCCCATATATCCCCACTACCCATCTCTGGCCACAAGGGACACCTGTGCTGAGTGCCCCCAGCTCCAGTCAGGGCCAGTAAGATCACCCTCAGTCTGACAAACCCAGATCTCTACACATCCCTGCTCTTCCTGCCATCCCCTCTCCTGGAATGCCACCCCAGCCCCCTGGAGTTCAAGTTCCCCCCAGGCTTAACTCAGGCTTCACCTTCCCCCTTAGCAGCCTGAGTCCCTTGGTGCAACTTGGCTTTCCCCACCCCTAACCTTGTAAACATAACAGTGTCCTCCGATAGAGCCAACCCCAAGCTCTCCATCAGGCCACCAGCTGTTTAAAGTAATAGGCGAACTTGTTCTCTGATGCCTTGTGTGCACACACAGGGACTCAGATAGGACCAGACGATAGATGAGTGAGTGGAGGAATGACTGTCATAGTCTCTATTTCCTCAGGACATGATGTGTGTGCCGAGCACCCAGTTGAGCATTTTATAGCTACCATTTCATTTACTACTCCAGCAAACTGCAGCTAGGGAAACTTAGGCCCTGGAAGCCTGGGTCCCTTGCCTCATGTCACCGGTGAGGAAGCTGAGCCACCCCCTCCCCTCCGCCCCCTGAGAACCTTCCTTGCATCCCTCTGCTTCTCCATTCCTTCTAAGATAAGCCCTCACATGCCCAGGATGTTCTTGTTGAACAGGGAGGTGTAGGCACAGACAGCATGGAGGACCCGCCCTAGGGTACATCCCCAGGGAAGTCCCTGTGTAGGGGAAATGTTAGCCACGCCCTCCAGAGGGCTGGCACAGGTGATGCAGACCACAAACACTTGGGCATGGTCAGAGTGACATAGCAAGACCTTAAATATGAGGGTCACACGCAGGTGGCTCTCTCTGTCCCCTGACCTGCCTGGTGGTATAAGACTTACTCTGTCTCATGAGTACTTTTCTAATAAACATCTGCTCATCAAACTTGCTCTGACTCCATAGCGATCCGCATTTATTGTGTTTCACTTTATCCCTGTGCTTGCAGGAGGCCCATCCAGCCCTAACTCTCTTTCATCCAAGAAGCTATCTACTGGACACTCTCAGAGGCTGGCCATCTGCTGGTCCTGATGATAAGGCTTAGCCACCAGAGGGTCGGGCTGTGCAGTGAGGCGCTCATGTGTCTCTGATGATCAGAGGCTGATCCCATTCAGGTCTCAGAGTCAGGGGAGAGAGGGCTGAGCTCAGAACTTTCCCTCAAGAGAAGGGAGGGTATGACAGGAGATGAATCTGCCTCTGAGACAGAAAGAAATCTGCTCAATTATTCTTTGTTGAGTTTTGTTCAAATGTGCGTGTGGACCCAGCCGCCTGCAAGCCTCAGATTACAAGGCAGAAAACCCAACAAGAGGCAAGAGAAAGAAAACAGTCTGAAAACCCTCCTTAAATTGTAAGCACTGAGAAACAGAGCCAAGCTTGGGACAAAAGGGGCCCACTGGCACCGAGGCTGGCCCAGCACTGACGCCAGGCTCCAGTCAGGCTGCAACCCAACACATGTTGCCTGCCAGCCCAAAGGTCCCAGAGGCCCAGGTCCAAGGAGAGTTCCAGACCAGATCCAGGACGCCACTGTGCCCCGAGTCACCCACTTGTGCAGAGAGAGGCACCTAGAGCAACTGAGGCAATGGAAGTGTTACCGGGTGCAGCAGGATGGAGGAGGCCCCAGACATCTTGCAGGCTGTAGGTGTCAATGAACAACTGAGCCTCTCCTTTCAGAACCGTCTCCCACTCCACCCCTGACCCCTGCCCCTACAGCTTCTCTGGGAAGACTCTGGAAGACTCACTCACTGCAACTAACTGCATGCAGAAGAAGGGCCTTATGGGGAACAGGGCTTCCCTGAGGGGCCTCCAGCCAAAGTCAGGGAAGCTGCACCTGGCAGAGACTGGGAAGGGGTCTCTACCCAGTACTCAGCTTGGGGATGTGAGTGTTAGCATGTGTGTGCTTGTGCATGTGCGTATGTATGTGTGTGTACATGGGTGTCTTAGGTCTCAGAAATGATACACAGTGTGTGATAACTGGATACAACTTTCAAAATCCAGTACATGAGTCTATGCCAGAGACCCTAGAGCTGGCACAGGCCCTAGTCTAACTCTGAGTGGACATGTAAAGAGCGTACCGCACACCACACACTTACTCGCACGTGCCATATGTAACATATAACACAACACACTTCATATTCCCAACACAGCACAGAATACCACTCAACATAAGGCATACACAGCACTCCACTCCACACACACAGGCACACACACACACACACACACACACACACACACACACACACACACACACACCACTACACCCTAACTACAGAAATGAGTTCTAGGCCAGAGACTACTAGATCTTGGTCTACCGAAGCCACTCAGCCCCACCCAGCCCAGGTTCAAGTCCTACAGTCCCACAAACAAATTGCTGAGTCTCTGGCTGTGCCATGATCCCTTGAGAGATGGGAATCGGCCTCTGGATAGAGTGAGGCAGGGCAAAGCTGTGCCCAGGGGAAGTGCTTGGGAGTGCATGCCTGTGGGCTGCTGTCGTTGTTACCATCCTACACTGTTTCCTGGGGCTTAGAAGCTCATCCACAGGGGCCTGCACAACTGAGTAGAATTCCTGCCTTAGTGGGCCAGTTTGGCCATTGGCTGCTTACCTTACAGGAGATCTGAAGGTCCACAAAGCTGGGGGTTACAGAGCTCTGCTGATCTCTGAAGTCCAGGCTTGGGCTGGGAAGCCTGTCCTCCTGTAGAGCCCTGTCTCTCCCTCCCAGGCAACCTCAAGCATCTCGATCAGTCAGTCTTTCCACAGGCTCTCAGGATGGGGAGGAGGGACCCACATAGTTGCAGACTGGGAACAGACAGTTCTGAGTTTGATTCTATGGGCCTCTTTCTTTTCCTGGAGATGGGGACCTTGGGGGAGTCCCATGTCCACTATGAGCCTCAGTGTCTTTGCCTGTGACTTGGGAGATGAAGATTTACCACCAGGGACTCCTGGGGATTTTGATAAGATGGGTGAAGAACGGGACACATATCATTCAGTATGTGTTTAGGAACAAAGGACCTAGACAGGGACAAGTGCTAGGCCATGAGCTGTGATTCACAGAGTCGTCTATAGGATTCTGGGTGCTGACCTCTGCCCCTCTAAGCCCTAGGCTGCTCCTGTATGCATCGGGAATGTACTGTCCTACGTCGGCCCCATGAGGTCAGGGCTAGCCTCACTGGATGCTTTTCTATCTTTCCAGGGGAGTTGTCACCTAGGCAGAGGCTGCAGACCATCCCTGACCTTGGGGTCATGAGCCAGGAACCCCAGGTTCCTCACACCCATGCACCTCAGCTGGGAGACAAAGCAAGCCCAAAGCTGTGCTACAGAGAGAGAGCCATGGCACTGCAACTGGATCCTGGCCCTGCAGCTCTCCTCACGTCCCTTCCTATTCTGTAAACGGGGAGAAGGATGCACAGCGAGGGATTTCTTGGTCTTTATGCCTCATAACAACCCTCCAGGGGCTATCATCAGTCCTATTTTACAGGTAAGGAAACTGAGGCACACACAGGAAATACATCACCCAGAGTCAACTAGGAAACAGTGGAGGTGGGATTTGACCCTAGCGATCCTGAACCCCAGGCTCTGCTCTTTAGGTGACTCTAGGGGAATTCCCCTAAAGTCATGTAAACTGCAGCACTGTAACCTGCTACAGGAAAAAGAAAAGAAACCTAGCAGGGGCAAGCACTGTCTTGGGAAGGACCTGAGGTCAGAGTCCTGGAGCTGCGGTGCGTGGGTGGGGCGGGCAGACCTCCTGGGGTGAGTGGACCTGGCACGGAGCATGGAAAGAGAGGGCAGCACTGACAGGCTCTGAGCTGGGAAACGTGTGAGGGTCCAGCCCAGGGCTCACTGGATCCTCCTGAGCAATGGTTCTCAACCTGTGGATTGTGATCCTTTGGGGAGCTGAATGACCCTTTCACTGGGTCATCTAAGACCATCCGAAAACACAGAGATTTACTTTGCAATTCTTAACAGTAGCAAAATTACAGTTCCGAAGCAGCAACAAAAATAATGTTGCAGTTGGGGGTCACCACAACATGAGGAACTCTATTAAAGGGTCTCAGCATTAGGAAGATTGAGAACCACCACGCCAGAGTCACTCGTGCAACTAAAATGTGCAGCCCAGGAAGCCTGTCTGTCATCACCTCGGCTGGCTCCTGCGTCTCTTGTTAAGAAGTCGTGTGTTTTCTCACAGTTCAGTGTCACTGTGTTATTTCCTCGGCGTCTCGGTTCCTGTAATCAGGGGTGAGCTATGGAGACTCCTTCACAGTTCACTTGGGTCTATCGACCCATCCACCCTTACTATTTAGCTGGTCATTCTTTCCATCGATTTCCACACGGACCTTTCTCCCCACACGCTGTGTGCTGAGAGCCCTGCTCCACAGGAAAGAGAACCAGGTTTGCCATCTCCATGCTGTAAAAACAGCATCAGTGTCACTCCAGAGACATCTGTGTACCTGCCATGGTCATTCCTGGGGACACCTGTGTGCACCCTCCTGGCCCTCACTGAGGGCTCATGAACTGGCCTGTGAGAAGCCCTCCCAGCACACACAGCAGCCGTTTTGCAGATACTGGATAGGCAATGAGCCCCATGCCTGGTGCCCATGTCTTTCCCTTCCCTCACGTGACATCATTGTCAGCAAGTATTTGCTGAGCTCCAGTTGTGTGCCAGACACTGTGCTAAGCACAGTCTGTGCTCAGAATGCTCTGGTCATAGCCCTCCCTTCCTGACCCTTCTGTGGCTTCCATTGGCCCACGACCTCATGCAGTGACCTCTCCATGAGCACAGAGCAGTGTGAGATAGCCTTTGTCCACCTCTCCTTTGAGATTCCCCCTTAAATGTGAGCCTCCCCAACTCCAGTCACTCACACCCTCCCCTGCTGTCCTCCCCAGCTGTCCTCCCCAGCTATGGTTGGAACCTGTATCCCACACAGACTCCTGTTCTGGATACTTGTTCCTCAGGTAGTGGCACTGTCCTAAGGACTGCGAAGCCTTCAGGAGGTGGGAGCCACCTGGAAGAAGTGAGTCCCTAGAGGTAGGACTTTGATGACCACAGTCCAGTTTCAAGCTGTAGCCACTCTCTGCTTCCTCTCCCACCCAGATGTGATGGGCACCCAGCTGAGCACCCAGCACGTGCTCCCCACTGCCAACCAGTGCCAAGTCCTGCAAGGGACAAGGCTCTCCCTGGTGGGTACACGTTGAGTGCAGCATCTGCCTTTGAGTCTGCCATGTCACCCCTCACCAGCACTCTCTACAAATCATCCCCAAAAACTCATTGGTTCTCCGAGCTGGATTGTGATGGAATCCTACTTTGGCCTGTCACTGGTGCCCTGTCTGGGAGGAACAGATGAAGTCAAAGGGTAGGTAAAGTGCTTGCTACACAAGCAGGAGGACCTGAGTTTGGCTTCCCATCACCTATACAAAAACTGGACACAGCGGGAATGGAGAGATGACTCAGTGGTTGCTGTTCTTGCAGAGACCCTAGGTCTGGTTCCCAGCACCCACAATAAGTGGCTCAAAACCATATATAACCCCAGCTCCAGGGAATCTAATGCCTTCTTCCGGTTTCTGCAGGCACCTACATGTATATGGTACACATGCATACACCTAGGCCCATACATGTATACATAACATGATCTTTAAAAAAACATGGGTACAGCACACGTGCTTGTATGTACCCCAGAGCTGGGGGGTGGAGGAAGCAGAGAAAAGAGGTGGTATGTGCTTCAAGTCTAGGAAGAGATGCCATCAGGCACACACTCACCAAAGCAACAACAACAGAAAAAAAGAAAACGAAAACCTGAAGGGGGGGCAATAGAGGGAGATACATGACATCATCATTTGGCCTCCACATACAGGGGGCACATATTTGTGCACACACACATACACATGTGCATACATACACTCATATATCAAACACACACACACACACACACACACACACACACACACACACACACACACACACACACACGGAGCCTTATTCACTCTGTGGAAGTGTAAACTCCCACCCAGAGAAAGCCTTATTCACCATTGGTGGATGTGTAACCTAGGACAGACAGGGAGACAAGTGGAGAAGTCTCTCAGATTGCTCAAAGTAAAACTGAAGTATGACCCACTTGCGGGCATGTGCCCTGAGAGCACCGTCCCCTGCTGCGGAGACTTGCTCCCTCACTCGTATTTATTGCTTCTCCAGGCACGGTAGCAGAGGCACAGAATCGGTCTAGATGAACCGGCCGATGGGCAATGAAGGTTCGGCGCACGTACACAAAGGGATTTTATTCCTCCATAACGAGAACTGAAACTTTCAGAAAGGTGGATAGATGTGGGAAACATTCTGTGAAGTGAGCTCTCCCAGGCTCAGAAAGATAAACTCTGCACCCTCTCTCTCACATGCAGATCTTAGGTTCTAATTTTTATACACGCATTCCTTTATGGGAGTAAGGAAATATAGGTGCCGGGAAACTAGAGAGGACCCCATGGGAGAAAGAAAACAATGAGAATTTAAGAGCGAACCGTGGAGAAGGTAATAGGAACAGGAAATATGAACACGAGCCAGGGAAAGCTGTGGAAGGTTTAGGTGACTATATGGGATGAAAAGATGAGGGACAGGGGAAGCAAAAACCGGGAAGCTATGAAAATACCACAGAGACCCATTCTACTTTGAGCGAACTGAGATGGAAGTTCATGGGGAGGGTGTAAGCATAAAGATGAGCTTCAGGGTGGTTCGGGGTGGGTTAGGATGAGGCTCCACTGAGTGCCGCCCAGGGTGGAGTGAGCTGATCCTCCTACACAGTCGATCTAAGAAAGTCACACTGGGAACCGTGGTCCACAAAACACCTTACAGGTCGTGATCTAGCAGCAATAGGAGCCCCGTGCTAATGGCTCTGGAGGTCTGGCAGCACTGGTGTCTCAAGGGGCATGATCTTCAGGTGACACTGTCCTGCTGTGTTCTCATAGGTCAGAAGAGGACACAGCCCCCACCCCTTGCAAGTTAAATGTCAGCATAAGTGGGGCACACATACTAAGATGAAGTTAACCACAATGTGAGGGGTGGGGTTCATTTCCATCTTTCAGGGGTCTGCAAGCTGGCAACCAGGATGTCCCAGCCTTAGCCAGGCCCCAAAGTTAATCCAAATAGCAGTGACCAGGAAAGGGGACGTGGGCAAACAGGATGTGGGGTAGAGAGAGCACTAGTGTCCTGTGAAAGGGTAACGACATGGAAGATCATGGTCTCCATTTCACAGATGAGGAAACTGAGGCCCCCAGAGATTGAACAGCAATAAGCCTAGGCTACTGTGTTCTGAGTCCCTGTTCTAACCACTGGGTCACAGAACCTTAGCTCTCACTCCGAGGTCAGATGGGCAACAGTGCTCAGAGTCCTAGGGCAGGCTGGTGTTCTGACCAAACACCTGTCTGTGTGAGCACGTTCAGGGTGTGTAAGCTGAAGTGGGGGCCCATCTGGAAGCTTCCAGTCCACACAACCAAAGCCAGTGCCAGTAAATTACTCTAGATAATGAGTGTGTTTGCTCAGGAAATAGAGGAGGCAGAGACAGTTGCCAGAGTCATTAAACACGAGGGTGGACGTGCCAGGCCTTGCAATGCAGCCAAACTGCTCATCGGTGCAGCCCCTCCCCTAGGCTGTATCTGCAGAGCTGAGCAACTGAGTGGCAGAAAATCAAAGAAACACCAGAATGGAGTGGGGCCCAAGAAACTACCTGATGTACCTATTAGTTTACAAATGAGGAAATCAAGACCCAGAGAAGGTGACAGACCTGCCCAAGAACACACAGCAAGTAAGAGACCAAGAAAGGTCAGGATGTCTTCAACTCATCCTAGGAGAGTTGAGATATTGTGGGAGGAGGGGAGATTTGTCAGATTAGAAAGGAGAAACTGAGACTCAGAGGGGTGGGTAACTTGCCCAAGGACTCCCTGTAGGGTTATCTTTTATCTGTGTTCTCTGCCTTTGTCTCCTCTGCTTCTGGGTCAAAATCAACACAAGAGGTGCAGGGGTGAGGCAGAGAAGATGCCCAGGGAGAAGGAAGGCATTCCAGGTTGGGAAAAAATAAACAGGGCACAGAGTGGGCCCCTGCCTCAGGCCTGTCAGTCAACCCTGTATGTGACAAGTGGTAAAGTTCCCTCTCACAGCTCCCACCTTCTGGGGGAGACACCAACTGCTGCAGATGAATAGGGAGAGGTGGGCCTGACTCTGGGTACCTCCCATTATCCATTCTGCTCTGATCCCACCCCATTCCACAGACAGATCCCACTAACAGCTCCTCAGACTCAGACTGGGACACACCAAAGGGTTCCTGGAGGGAGACAGAAATGAGGAGAGCTTGGCCAGGATGTTGGTTGCCTCTCTCCCAGCAGGAACTGTCACCTACTCACAGACCTATGGGAGGGTCCACCTTCTATATACCTCTGTCTCCATGGGAAGGCAGGCCTTCTGCACACCTGTTTCTTCAGGTTCTGTTCAACTTCCCACTCCCCTCACCCTCTCTGGGCCACTAGAAGTAATGAACATGTTCCCTGCCCCAGAACACCTGCCCTACCTTCCAAGTGTTCTCTCCTTTTTTCTTAGACACTCTCTAAAAGTAATCTAAGGAAGCCAAGTAACTTAAGAAAGCAACTGAAGTCCATGACAAATGCAACTTATGAAGACAGGGTTTATTGTGGCTCACAGTTCAAAGTCATAATTTGAGGTCATAGGTCACAATCCATCATGGAAGAGACGTGAAGGACCCTGGGGCAGCTGGTCACATTACAGCCACAGTCGAGAAGCAGGGAGTGAGGAATGCTGGTGCTCAGCTCACTGTCTCCTTTGTCTGTAATCCAGGATCCCAGCCCAGGGAATGGTGTTGCCCACAGTGGGCAGGTCTTCACACCTCAAGGAACCTAAGATAATCTGCACAAGCATGCCCCAGGGCCTGGTTAGGGCTTTTCAAGTCGAGAATTGAGATTAACCATCCCATCTTTGTAAATTTCCATAGCTTTCCTTGAGTTTCTAGGAGCTCACCGGACGGATGGATGGATGGATGGATGGATGGATGGATGGATGGATGGCAGATGTGACTTGATCTAGTGAGTCAGATGACAGCAACAGAGTCACATGCTCTCCTTGTGTCCTGCTCTGCATCCTGTGATACCTGTTTCAAACTCAGATACACAGACCAGAAACACCTTCCACACCCACCTCTCTGTGACACTCTACCCACACCTCCAATGACTCACGCTATCCGAGTCCCCCCTCACCACATTCCACAGCCTTTCTGGGGGCTGAAGGAAAAGCATGTCCCTGGATGTGGATCCCATGGCTTCACACCTCATCAAACTGGCTCAAGGCCTGACCCCACCAGTCATACTCCAGGGGTCACACTGCTCAGGCCGTTGGGATGCACTGTGGACCCACAATAGGTTCCCTGGCCCAGACCATGTGGCTGAGAAGGGGGAGAAAAAGTCCTGGAAGGTTAGAGATCTGGAAGGGATGGCACGGCAGTCAGGGGCCTATGGTAGTGGTACCAGGGAACACTGCTGGGCCTGGGCAGGCTTAGCACTGAGAAACTGAGAAGGGCTTGGCCGTGAAGTGTAAACACTACCTCCCAGGTCCTAAGGGCCAAGAGGAGGTGATAAATTCAAGTTAGTACCTTAACTCACATGGTTCAGGACCCAGCCCAGGCCTTCCCAGCCCCTGTTGCTATATAAACAGCAGCTGCAACGAGGCTCAGAGCCACAGTCCAGCAGCCACCCACACCACAGGCCCAGTCAGCCAAGGAGACCAGGCCACAGATGGAATAAAAATGAGACACAGATGGTCCCAAGACTGAGAATGAATCTCTAAAGGAAAAAGGCCAGCAGTTATATAGTGTAGAGGAGAGGCTTGGACCTGGGTCCAAATCCAGACCCCATAATGCTCATGGTATGCTCCTGGAAAACTCCTGGTCTCTTTGAGCCTGGCATTCTTCATTCGTGCAAAGGGATTTGACAAGATAAGTATCAGGAACATGTGCTAGATCGAAGATTGAGCCCCGTGCTGGAAAGAAGCCTCCTGCCCCAGCCTTGCTCACAAGGAAGCTGGCACTTCAGGGCACTGATCAGGTACTGGAAACAATAGATTGAATCCCATTTGTTCAATGATCAGCTCTGTGGAAAGCACCCTTTGTCCTGAACACAGCTCAGAAGCACCAAGCTGCACCAGGCATGCTAGGTGTTTTGGCCCCCTTTGGGCTGTCCGGTGGGCCCGTATCTGTTCAGGTCCATGGACAATGGCCAACTGCCATGTTACGTTAGAGCCTGGAGCTCTGAAAAGCCATCACTGCAGCATAGCAGGACACTGAGAAACCACACGTCTGCCATGCTCACAGGAGAGTGACTGAGACAGGCAACATCAGTACTGGGATCATCATTGGGTGGTCACTGTCCTCCTGCCTCTGTGACCAATGGAGTGAAAGTTTGGGGTTCTGCCTGTATGCCCAAGAAATAAGGGTGGCATCTGCCAGCAAGGGCTTCCTACTCTTAGCAGGAGGGTTCCTACCCTCCTTGGTGTCTGCTACAATGTGTGCTGCTTCCAAGGTGTGGAGGTTTGAATAGGTGTGGCCCTCATAACTCATGTGCTTGAATGCTTGGCCCATAGGGAGTGGCACTATTAGGAGGTGTGGCCTAGTTGGACTAGGTCTTGTCAGAGGAAGTGTGTCACTATGAGGGTGGATTTGGAGGTCTCATATGCTCAAGCTACACCCAGTGTGGCACACAGTTCACTTCCTACTGCCTGTGGATCAAGATATAAAACTCTCAGCTCCTTCTCCAGCACCATGTTCGCCTGTGCACACCACGCTCCCTGCCATGATGATAATGGTCTAAACCTCTGAAACTGTAAGCCAGCCCCAATTAAATGTTTTCCTTCCTTTTTAAGAGTTGCTGTGATCATGGTGTCTCTTCACAGCAATAGAACCCTACCTAAGACACTAGGGATGAGGTCTCTGCTATCCCACAACCACTGTTTGTGAAGTATTCTAACTGCCCACTGGTTGAGGTAGGGGGTGGGTGCTGTGTGTGGAATAGGCTTCCTTGCTTTGATGTCTTAAGTCAGGTCTACTTTGGCTATCAAGAGACCAGAAGGGTCACTCCATGCCACCCTGACATTCTCCAGGACTGAGAAGGGACAAATGCTTTGGCCACAGAAAGGCTGTGGAAGCTGCACTCTAAGCTTCTCAAGAAATTCTCTTCATCCATCCCCGCCCCCCACTGCCTCTGTTTCCTTCCCAAAGGGGCCTCATTCCCTCCCAACACCCAAGAGACAAAGAAGATGATCCCCAACTGCAGCTTTCTGCTCCAAGATCCCAAAGCCACTATTTCTATTAGCTTCAGCAATGTCAAGGTAGACTGGTGATTGACTCATCTCTGAACCTATACCTGTGGCCCAGGATGTTAATGCAGTGTTCTGATTGGCCAAGCCTGGGCCTACTGGTTGGAGAAAGAGAGGTTAATAAACCAAGTTCCCAGAATCAAACAGCTTTTGGAAAGTCATCACAAAGGGGGAAGTACGTCAGTAAAAAGGAGTGGGTGGTCTCAAAGATTTCTTGTACTTATGTGTATGTCCGCATACGTGTGTGCAGGTGCCCACGGAGGCCAGTAGGGGGCTTTCGACACCACATAGCTAGAGTTACAGGCATGTGTGTGTGTGTGTGTGTGTGTGTGTGAGAGAGAGAGAGAGAGAGAGAGAGAGAGAGAGAGAGAGAGAGTGTATTAAGCTACCTGATGTGCATGTTGGAACCCAAACTTAAGCAGCAAGCTCTCTTGACAAGTGAGGCATCTTTCTGGCCTTGAAGTTTGTTTTTGTTTTGTTTTGTTTTTTAATTTTTTGTTTTCAAATGGGGATGGAATGCTGACCACATGCTGCCTTGCAAAGGACCCAGGATATGGTTTCTAGCACCCACATAGCGGCTTACAACCACCTGCAACTCCAGTTCTAGGGAATCCGGTGCCTTCTTTTAACCTCCACTGGCACCAAGCGTACACCAGGCACACACATGGTACAGGTCCATATATGTAGGCAAAATGCTCATACATAAAAATAAAATGAATCTCAAAAAAACGCCCAAGAACATTTAAGTAAGCAAACATTTGGCCTCTTCTACCTCCAGGCTGGTGCTCACAAAGTCTGTTCCATCTCATTGTTCCCTATAAGTCCTCAAAGAGTCAGCTTATCGGTTCAATGGTTTTGTCCAGTATTGTTATGTCAAGAATCATGGCGACATGCAGGAAGCCATGTGCTGGAGAAATAGCTGAGAGTTCTACATCTGGATCAGCAGGCAGCAGGAAGAGAGAGAGACACTGGGTCTGGCTTGAGCTTCTGAAACCTCAAAGCCCATCCCCTGTGACACACCTCCTCATATTGCCACTCCCTTTGGGGGCCAAAGTTGATGAACACTTGCCAGGTATTTAATAAAGCTTGCTTCAAATTTGGCTCAAAATTTATGGTAGTGGTCTTATTCTCACCTGGTGGGATTAACAAAATGTTCCCCATGGATTCATGTGTTTGAATATCCAGTCCCCAGCTGGTGGTGCTGTTTGGGAAAATTGTTGAACCTTTAGGAGGTGGAGACTTCCTGGAGGAAGTACATCACAGTGGGTAGGTCTTGAGGCTTTATGGCCCAGTTCTACTTCCTGTTTTCTGTCTACCTCCTGCTTCTGCTGTCATGGCTTTCCTGACATGATGGACTGTATCTCTCTGGAACTATGAGCCAATATACCCCTTTCTCCTTTACGTTGGTTTTGTCAGGGCATGTTAACACATTGGTGGAAAAGTAACTGAGACGGTGGGTGTGGACCTAAGTGAGAACGTACCCAATTTTATGCTTTGTATATGTTCATTTGATTGCATTTCAATTATACCTCAGAAGGAGCCTTTCAAGAAACAGGACAGGCACCGTATGCTCTGCTTCACAGTCACTTCCCAGAGGAAACACTGCAAATGACTGGAAAATTAACTTCCACGAGCTTAGATCTAACCATCCCTTGGAGCCCAAGGAGTAGAGATACTGTTGTTGCTGCTTTTTAAAGATGGGGCAATGAGGTTCGGGGTGTGAAATGAGCCAATGAAGTCCACCCTATTAGGAACAGAGATTCAAACCCAGTTCTGTGACCCCAAAGTGCACACTTTGCAGTAGGGCTTGCTTTTTCATTTGTATTCCAAATTCCCATCCGTGTACAAAAACAGGATCGTGTATCCATTGCTGTATCAAGTTTCTCACGAACTCTCCCCATGCTCTTCTCTCTTCCACTGGCTATCTGGGCTTATGTTGCCATAGGCACCATGGCTTACATAGAGAGTGCTGTGCAGATGGCAACTTAGGCTGGTTTCTTTTCTTTCTTTCGGCTAGAACAGTGTTATTATGATAAGCCTGTCTTCCATTCCCATGTTCACTTGGTGATTTTTAATGACACATGCTCCGCATGCAGGCTCTCTGGTAGTTTAATATGCAAGAATTCAGATAAAAGGGGAGTGTGTCTCTCCTGCTCCACAGTCATCTCTAAGCTAGGGCTCCTTCCTCAGAGCACAATGATAATTTTGGTGGATCCTGAGAGACTCCAATACGGACACACATGCACACACAGAGCTGTTTAAAAGCAAACATTGTGCATGTGTATTGTTTTGTACCTTTCTTTTAAAATACACGTATTTTTTTTATTTAAGTTAAAGTTTTGTTTCCCAGGCTGGCCTCAAAATCACTATGTAGCTAAGGATGGCCTTGAACTTCGATCTCCTACCTCCACCCCCCAGGTGCTGGGGTTGCAGGTGAGTGCTGTCACTTGAGGCTTGTGCATGGATTATTATCTAAAACCACCATCGTTGTGGTGTGTGCAGAGGCAGCACATTGTCTACAAGGCCATGCACATTGAATTGCTGCTCATGCCTCCCTCCCTCCTCCCTCCCTCCCTCATCCCTTCCTCCTCCCCCTCCTCCCTCTCTTCTACGGCAGGATATTTAGGTTGCTTCTTTTGTTTGTTTTTTGAGACAGGATTTCTCTGTGTAGCCCTGCTGTCCTGGAACTCTCTGTAGACCAGGCTGGCCTCGAACTGACAGAGATCCTCTTGCCTCTGCCTCCTGAGTCCTGCGGTTAAAGGAGTGCGCCACCACTGCCTGGCTTAGGTTGCTTCATTTATCTCTCTGTGACACTCACGCTATAAGATCCCCGTCCTTGCCCCAGTGTTTCCTCAAACCTGTTCCCAGAAGTAGAACGGCAGGCAGGCATGATGGTTTTCAGACTGGGTCTTGTTGGTAGCCACAGAAGCGGGGACAGACATGGGCTGCACAAAAGCCCCCATGAATAAGGTGTGTGTGTGTGTGTGTGTGTGTGTGTGTGTGTGTGTGTGTGTGTGTGTGTCTGTCTGTCTGTCTGTCTGTCTGTCTGTCTGTCTGTCTGTGACTTCAGATAGCTCCTGGTGACCCTGAACTGTTGTACATGCAGAATTGTCAGAGGATCCCTGTGGGTCACTGGTTGGTTCAGCCCCACCTCCCGCTTAGCCCTTTTCTTTCCTCTGTGCTGACTAATCATGTCCAATCCAGATTGGCGGGAAGCCCGGGGGAGATGCTCTGAAGACTGCTTTCCAGCCCCCGCCATCACCCCTCAGCAGCAGCACCAGGAGGCTGCACTTCATGTACTTCATGTGGAGAAGCAGGCTGGCTGGAGGCAGAGGATTAGGCCTGGGATAGCGGTAGGTGTGGTACATACCAGGAAAGAGTCTGAGAAAGGCCGACAATACTGGACAAAACCTGTGAACCGATAAGCCATCGCTAAGTAATTGTTTCCTTTATAAGACTTGCCACGGTCATGGCATCTAGTCACAGCAATAGAACCCTACCTAAGATACCTTGGGTCCCTGACATTGGTCTTCAGCTCTGCCAGCACCTCACAGGCATGTCAAATCACGGGTATTAGGAGCTAAAGCCGGCTCGTTGGAGTCACGTGGTACTGCTGCTGCCATTTTGGCAAAGGAACAATGAACATGTTCTCAGAGACTCCACCCAGTTGTGCGGAGAACACCCCCACACCCTAACAGAAGGGATAGCATGAGTGTGACCAGCAGGGTATCATTTGCACGCAGTAAACCTGAAACACACCTACCATGTGGGCCTCAGCTGGCAGCACACAGGCCAGTTCTTCATAAAAGACCAGTCCACTCAGCTGTGAAGTAGCATCTGATTCCATACCCTGAGTGTCCAGGGCAGGCTCCCGGGCACAGTAACAAAGGATTGAGTGGCCTTGCCCTTACATTCAGTCATTATCATCCCTGTCCTGGGTGCCTTCTATGTAACCAGCGCTTCATATACAATTCTCATAGACTCAGACCATTTCCAAGGTAGGATTCTGCAGAAGGGGAAACTGAGGCTCAGAGAAGAGCATCACTCGCCATCAACTACTATAGGAAAGGTGGCCCTGGAGTGCGTGCTCAGACCTTCTGCCTCCCTATCGCCCTACACACTGCACCTCTCCTCCTCAAGATCCACTCTGTACGGCACCAGGTGAGCTCTTAAGTCTCATGCAATTAGCTAATAGCCCCTTCCCTGATCACATGCTGTGTGGTTCCCCACAGCTCATCAACTCAAGAGCAGGGTTTCTGCTTTTTGCTTTCCAGACCTCTGTTTATCTGTAAACCTTGCCGTTTCTCTGCCAACACCACTTCGCATCCCTCAGACACTGGTCTAATCACCGGAGGCCCTTGACCTTTGCACAGGCCATGGGTTAGGGAAGTAAAAGGCTCAGGCAAGTAGGGGCATTGCCAGAGAGCACACCCCAACCAGATTTGTTATCTGACACCCAAGAGACCAGGATCTGAGCTGAGGAGGGAGGAAACTAGCAGGGAGAGGAAGTTTTCCAGCTCCCAGCAAGGGGGCTGAGGCCTTGGTGTCCTCATCTGTCAAATGGGATAATAACCTAAAAGTTTGTTTTCTAGTGGAGAGTGAAGTAATGCTATGGAAAGAACCCAGCATCAGCCTCCCCCTGTAAGGATAAAGCACTGTGGAGAAACATTGGAAGTCTTCTCTTGCCAAAAATAGAAATCCAAAAGAAAAGGGAACTATTTAGATGTGTGTAACTTGAAAAATAAAAGACCCAAAGACTGGTATTGGAGTTTAATCTTCAAGACGAAGATCAGAGAAGCAAAGCAGCCAAGACAGTAGATCTTACCTCTTCCAAGCTGAAATGGCAATCCCGTCTCCACAAATCCTGAGCAGCAAAAGCTCTGAATTCCTGGCTCCTCCTCCTTATATTCCTTTCTCAACCCAGCCTGATCCGCCCATCTCCACCTCCCTAGAGCTGGGATTAAAGGCATAAGTTCTGTTACTCTTCATTCTTGTGTAGGTCAAGGGGGCCTTGAACTCAGAGAGATCCATCTGCCTGCATCCTTGGTGCACGGCAAAAGGACAGTTGCCACTGCTCAAAGGAGGCAGTGCTGTGCTTAGCACAAAGACATTCTTCACTTGCAGAAAATGGAATGTGGTTGGCACACACAGCACTTTCCTGGCTCTGTGGGTAGTCAGTTCTCACTTTGTGTTCCTGTACTGTCTCCCCGGGTTGCCACCACAGGTCCAGTGAAAGGCTTTTTCTCTGGTGGTCTTTTCTTGCCTACCTATAGTAGAGTAGGCTGAGCTTATAACATGAAGAAAGCAGTGGTGACAGGGACAGCATGTCAGAAGTGGAAAAGCCACAGAAGAAGCAGGGTCATGGAGTAGCCAGCTCAATAGCAGTAGTGATGAAGTCAACCGCCATCAGTCTGGACAGCAGCAGAGTCTTAGCCAAGGTGACACTGGTGGCCTTGACAGTGGCAGATAGAGCCATAGAACATCAACAGAGCAATAGCTGAAGCTACTGAGAAAGAGTTCTGTCAGTGGCAGCGACAACCAATAACAGAGCAATGCCCATAGTGGCTGCAACAGCAATAGCAGAAATGTCAGCAGTGCCCTTAGAAATTGAAGGTCTTAAACACTCAGGTACAGGAGCTATACACCAGCCACTGTGAGGGGCTAGAGAATCTCAGTTTCCTATGTCAATATAAAAGCTGATAAACTTGTCACTATAAGACCAAAGGTCTCCACAAGAACTATAAACTGGAGGGCACCACCTGCTGTTACTCTCTGTTGTCTGCTGCTGCTACTTGTTCCCATCAAAAGCTGAGGGTTACAAAAGCTTTCAAGGATCACACTAGAAAGGCATCCCCTTACCCATCATGGTTTCTGTCCAGGTAGACCAGAAGGACCCCAGCCTGCTAATCAGTGGCAGAGGCATTCACAACAAAGTCCATAGAAGTTTAGGTTTTGGACATATGCTTTATCTAATGGGACCCTGTGATCTCCCCAGGACCTCATTTTTTTCCTTTATTTTTGGCTTCCGGTTTCTCTGATCTGGCTGTATCTATACACTAGTAGAGTCAATATGATTGCCTATCAACAGGCATGCTCTGGGAGTCAGTAGTCTCCCTGGCAGGCCCAGCCCATCCTGAACATCATTGCATTGTCTTCCCCTTACCTTGGATCTGCTCTTCTTGCTGTAGTTCTGAAGGTCACAATTGTGGCCGTTGGTTTGAGATGTTTTTAAATACAAGTTTTCCTTTGAGTGTTACTGAAGTGCCACCCCACAAATTCATCTTGTGTGCCTTCAAATTATATTCAATTTAAATGACTTTATAGTTCTTCTTTATAAATTTTTGACCTATCTGTAACTTAGAGATGTGGTTTTAGTTCCGAAGCATTTGGTGAGTTTTCCAGGGAACTTGCTCATTTTACAACCTAATCCCATTGTGGTCAGAACAGGTTTACTTTTGTTTTTATTTGTTTTGCAAAATCTAAATCCTTCTAAACCTGTTAAGATTCTTTTCTGGTCCAGAACAAGCTGTTTTGGTAAATGTCCAGTATGTGATGAGAATAATGTTTTATACTCTGTCATCAGGTAGAGCTGTGAGTATCAGTAGGAATGTCGGTTAATCGTGTCTTTCAAGCTATGGGCAGTCTCACAAATTCCCTGTCTGCTTGTTTTAATCAGTTGTTGGAAAGGGGATTACAACACCCTGGCTGCCATTGTGGGTGTCTGCTTCTCCATATGGTACTGTTCCTTTCTGCTTCGTATGACCTGAAACTCTGTCATCCTAAAAGCTGAGGATCCTTGTATCTATTTGATGAATTGTGACCACTTTATCGCAGTGAAATGTCTTTTCCCCCCTGGCTATAGGCTATGCTCAAAGATCTGCTTTTTCTGAAGTTAACATGACCATGCCAACTTTATTTTGGCTAGCATCATCAGGACATGTCTTCTAGACCCCTTTTTACTTTTAAATTATTTATGTCTTACATATTTTTAAATTTTTATTTTGTGTGCATGAGGAGAGCACTGCCATGCCACGTGTAGAAGTTACAGAACAACTTGCACCACATAGGCACAGCGCTTGTGGAGGCCAGAAGAGGGCATTGAATCCCCTGGAACTGGAGTTGCTGGTTGTGAGGAGCCACGTGGGTGTTGGGAACCGAACTTGGGTTCTCTGCAAGAACAGCAGGTGCTCTTGACTGATAAGTCATCTCTCCAGTGTTTTTGTGTCTTTTTAATATCATAGTATTTCCATGTTGCCTCCATGTCTCATAGTGGAAATGTGCTGCTCACACATTTGTTTAGAACCTGGTCCCCAAGGTTATTATACCCAGAAGCCCAGTTCGACAATTGCCCAGGAATGGTGTCCTCCAAAAGTTCCAAGTGAACACACACTTCCTGTCAACCTGATGGGGAGACGGAAGGAAGATGAAGATAAGCCTATGAATCTTTGCATTGATATTCAGGTCTCTTCAAATCTGACCCTAGTCCCTACCCCACCTTTTCTCACCCCTTTTACACTTGCCACCCCTGGGACCACCTCCATCTGTTGACAGACTGTACATTATTCCAAAGGTTCCTTTCCCTTCCTTCATCCAATGGACAGATTCCTTTTCATTCATGAATGCCTGCACAGAAGCCCCATTATCTGAAAACCCCTCCCATGGGCTTCCTGACTCTGTATAGGAACTCAGCTCCCCTCCACAGTTTCAGAATGTATGACTTTCTACACGGCTACACATAGTATATATAATCAAGTAGATTGTGGTTTGTCTGTTGACATGCATGTCTTTCCTGATACAGGTGTGGAAGGTCACAAGCAGGCCAGTGCATGCATGTCAAGTCTCAAAGCATCGGCACATGACAGAGCTCTCTCACCCCAACAAATTGGAAGCTAAAGGCATAACTGAACCCATCCATAACTCCTTTCTCTTACATTGGTGTGCTCTTTTTGCCCCCTTCTGGGCCTTGGTACAATTTTTGTGGTATATTCTATTTATGCATGCTCAAATCCTACCATACATTGTCAGTACTCTTGCTTTATAATGAGTCAATTATCTTGTAAAGAGATTTAAATAAAGAAAATGTATTTTTCATATGTATCCATGCACTTGCAAATTGCAGTGATTTTCATTCTTTGTATAAGTCTGTATTCTCATCTGGTGGTGTTTTCCAGATGCTGGAAGAATGCCATTTATCATACCTCCACTCCACCCTGGGCTTGAAGTCCACGCTTCCAAGGGATGCAGCCCTCCGCATTTTCTTTCCCTGCAGGCAGGAGAGTGAGTAGTTCAAGCTTTAGATGGGCTCCTTGAGTGGGCAAAGGTTCAGGAGCCAGAGCAGGGAAGGGGGAGCACAGAGCTGGGAGGTGGACACAGAGCAGGGAGGTGCACGGAACAGGGGGTGGAGCACAGAGCAGGGAGGTGGAGCACAGAGCTGGGGGTGGAGCACAGAGCAGGGAGGTGGAGCACAGAGCTGGGAGGTGGAGCACAAAGCTAGGAGGAACACAGAGCGGACAAGTGGAGCATAGAGCAAGGGGTGGAGCACAGAGCTTTTGTGGGAGGGAACTTTTCCTGTGTGGACCCCAGCCCTGCTCTAGAAAACAAGAGAATGGTACCTTGCCACTTCCCTGAGGCCCGTCCCATAGGGTTCTCTACACCCCTCTGAGGTCACTCCCAAATGGAGATCAGTGACATCTAGGAAGGGAACCTTGAAGTCTCTGTCTGCTGACTGTAGCTAAGTTGTTGAGACCTCTTACAAAATGGCAGAGGAATCCTTAGCCAGCGACTTTTGTAAGGGAAGGCTGTCTCATGGGGTGTAAGAGGTCTTTGGCCACAGAAAACAAATCCCAACTGCTGGTCCTCCAACTTCCCATGCCCTCCCATGAGCCCCTGCAGACCAAGGTTGGACAGGAGGAAATCCTGCCCATTTGGGTTGAGAGGCCCCATCCATCTGCAATCCTGAAGTCATCAGAGCCATAGTCTGAGCAGCAATGGCTGGAAGGGCTGAGCATCCACAGAGCCTACTGCCCTGGGTGCCCCAGATCTGTGCCCAGGACACAGAACACTCACACCACACTTCATCTTTGCCTTCTAATGAGTCAGGGTGGACCTTCTGGAACAGAGCAGCACAGAGAGGGCACTGTGCATAGGCATCTGACCTTTGACTCTACAGGATTATTGGTCCCTTTGGGTCCCCCACTTTCCAGTCTAGAGTCACCAGAGACTGGCTTCTGCTCTTGAAGCTCTGGCCATCTGTCTCCAGCCCAGAATGTAAAAGTCTATTGCTGTTTTCTTTTTGCCTCTTCTCCCCATTATCCCTGGTCCTCCCTGGCTGCCTGTCCCTTCTTTAAGTAGAGAAGTAGACCTCAGAACCCTGCCACCCTCCTTCAATCGGGAACTAACCACCCTGTCCCGGAACCCAGCAATGGAACTTCTAAGGAAGGAGCACTGGCCAAAAATGAATATCCAGTAGTGAACCCAGGCTCATTCTACAGTCCCCACCCTTCCAGGGCCCGTCAAACACCTACACAGGAATGAGCCATGGCATGCAAATGCTGTGCCTGGAGTGACTTCTTAAGGAACTAAGTGTTCTGACATATGCATTTACAACTGCCATTGCCCAACCTGACAAAAAATGATGCCATTCATGCTGGCAATTCAAAAGCCTCATTTGGAACAGTATTAATAGCAAACAGACTATGCCATTACATGACAAGACTTTTCAGCCTTGAGGAGCACTCGTTGTGTGGTAGTGTGTTTGTTGGCATTTCCCATCGGCCCCAGCCTTTCCAACACAGGTTCCATGGATTTGCTTTTCATCCAGCTAATAGATTCCGAAGCTGGTCCTTTGAGGAGAATTTGGACTGTGTCTAGGCTAAGGAACCCCCAGCTCAAGGAAGTGTTAATTACGAGAGGAACTTCAAGAAACATGAACCTGAAGGGAGTGTTAATTAACTCTCCTTCAAAGGTAAAGAAGGTGGGGCAGGGCACTGGGGCAAGGGGAGCCCTGACACCTCACCGGCGAAGGTGGGTGGAAGGAATATTGTGGAGCGTGAAAGGGTGAGGTCCTCCCAGCACACATTGTCCTCTGCGTTTACAGCTCTCTACCTGTGTCTCACACCACAGCCAGCCTGGGAGATGCAGATTGTCACCGCTCTTCCATTGAGAGAACTGAGGAGGCTGGGGTCAGCTCCTGAAGTCTATGGGGTTGAAGCCATGTGTCACAGTACTGACAGAGGCTTACCCCAAGGTCACCACAGGGACCAAGACTCCATCACTGCACCCCAGGCCCAGTGGATAACAGAAGATGCCAAAACAGTAGGCTCTGACCCAGGAGCACAGGCTATATGGGAGTCAGAAGGGGCCCCATGACTCACTTAAGAGAGCCAGGGACATCCCCAAGAGGTGCTATCTGTGCTTGGGTCTAGTGACAAAAAGAGGCTAATTCTTCTCAGAAAAGGACAGAAGAAAGAGGAACAGGAGAAGTGGGGCTGGGGGAGGGGGGCTGTAGTAATGTCTTGTTTATACTCTACCAAATAAACTTTGCCTGAAGATCAGAGGGCAGAGCTAGCCACTAGTTAACCATAGAGGTCTGGAGGCCTGTACAGACAGACAGGAAGTGATATGACTGAGCAGAGTGATAAGGTGGGAGGAGACAGGAGCTCAGTCTCTTTTCTGCTGGGAAGTTATCCAGGTAAGGTGTGGCTGTGGCTTGCTCCTTCAACTCTCTGATCTTTCAGCATTTTCTCCTATATCTGACTCCAGGCTTTTATTATTAAGACAACTCATGCTACAGGGGACAGTGCACAATGGCACAGGGGTTGGGGGTGGGGGGAGTCAGAGTTCAGAAGCCTGAGGAAGAAGACGATGCTTCTTGCTGGAGCAGTAGGCTAGTAGGTGGCCCTGGGTCTGGGAGGGGAATGTGTAGGAGGGATGTGCTGGTACCAGCCAGCTCAGAGTCAGGAACCAGGGTATTGAAGAGACTGGTGCAGGCCCACTCTATGGGAAACTCTGGGCAGGCATACCCAAAACTAAGAGGGGTCAGTGATAGCCCAGTTACCCATGTCTAAGGATGAAAAAGGTAGTTTCCACCAGTGCTGAGGACAGGGATGGGACCACTGTGGGGCTGAGTGTGAGCTCTCTGGGTGGGCGGGACTTATCCTGGTGGAGCAGATCCCAGCAGCTTTACCAGTCTCATGGGACAGTGACCCGGGATCAGAGGGTGACCAGCCTCCTCCCATACCTAGCCACTTCTTCCTATGGGTGACAAAACAAAAACGTCACCCATGGCCCTAAAAAGAGGCTGTCATCTCTCCTCCCTTCTGAAGGAATTTCTTCAGTTCAATTGTCACACAAAGACCGAGCCCTGCCCCCACCATGCATCCCTCTTAAGAGTAAGAGTCTCATAGGAAGTCACTTGTTTGCTTTGAGCCTTGGTTTCTCTGTCTGTAGAGTGGGGAGACTTGGGCAGAGGCAGACAGTTCCCATCAAACAAGCCATACCGTTCTCCAGAGCCAGGAGGCTGCATTGCTGTTCCCAGTAAGAACACTTAACATGCAGGAACCTGCTCCTACCCTCCGCCCCCCCCCCCGCCCCGTGAGGTCAACAGTCACTGGGACAGCCATTCCTCTCACATAGGCATCAAAGCCCAGTGACCTGCTGGGGAGCTATCTGCTACCTCTAGACACCCTGCCTCTCTACCCAGCAGCCCTGCCACCCCACCTCATCCCATCCTGGCCCAGCTACACCACCCTACCCTACCTTGGCCCAGCCACCCATCAGGAAAGTCCAGGCACAGGGAATCTGCACTGTTCTAACCCTTCCCTCACCTAGCATGGCCTTACTCCTGCTATAGCCCTTCCTCCCTCCCCTCTCCTTGCTGAGAAACTCCTATGCAACCTTCAAAGCCCTGATCTCATCCTCTCTTTGATGAAGCCTCTTCCAGGCAAAACTAATTGATCCCTCAGCTCTGCCCCTGGACAGCTAGCAGAGGACATAACTTGAGCACACAGCAGGAGTCAGACTCTGTCTTCAGGATCACCCTCATAGTCTCTCTTATTCCTTCCTCACTCCCACCTTTATGAGAGAGACAGACTGGGCTCAGGGACGTGACAGAATTCCACATAGCCAGGAGTAGTGGAGCACCCCACATTCCTGATTTTTGTAATCAACCGTCTCCCTGCTTGCCTCCTTAACTAGATCAAGCAAGTGGATCCAACAACCTTCCCACTCTTCTCCATATCCCCAGAATCAGAAAAGGCAGGATTTAGCCCCAGAGCCCTTTCCCATCTGTCTGCCAGTCTAAACCCTCTGAGTACCAACAGCCCAGGACTGGATCATTTGGGCCTTTCTCAATGTGCCTGGTCTCGTGTGTCATCTAGAAATGGCCAATATTCAGCTAAATGAAGTATAGACTCAATGCCATCCAGGTACAGTGCAGGTCCCAACACCCAGGTCTGCGGGCCAGGCTGCCCTGTGTATTGCTTGCCTGAGGCCAGGCAAGAGCAAGGATCAGAGGCAAGCAGGCTTGAGTTCAAATCTCCATCTGTCATATAATCTACCAAGTGAGCAGAGACTAATGGGTGTTTCCCCCCAGGACTCAGTCTACCTTCCACAAAAGTGGAAACATGGTGTTCATATGGGGTATAGGGATCAGTTTGGGGACTGTTGGGAGTGGGGGCTCAGAAGGCACTGCTCTCTCTCTCTCTCTCTCTCTCTCTCTCTCTCTCTCTCTCTTTCTCTCTCTCTCTCTGTCTCTCTCAAAGCTGAATAAACTGTGAGTCACATGGAATTCAGAAAAGGGCCCTCAAAAAAGCTTCTGGGGATACACACAGACATGTAAGTATCCACATATACACATAAAATAAAAACAGGTATTTCTAGAATAGCTTTTGAGTGAATTCTCCATGGGAATGGCTTTCCACTAGCTCTCACAACGTTCTGTCTCAGGCTGTCCAAAAGACACTAAGTCTCCACGCCCTATAAACTTGAAGTCAACTTGGATGGTGGTGACAGAAGTGCCTAGCAGGACGGACCAAACTCCAGATGGGATCACTTCTCTAACCCCTAAATCAGTGGCTCTCATCCTGTAGGTCACAATCCCTTTGAGGTCCAATGACCCTTTTGCAGGGGTCACCTAAGAGCATTGGAAAACATAGTTATCTTCTTTACAATTCATAACAGTAGCAAATTACAGTTACAAAGTAACAACTCTGAAGTAGTAGTTAAGGCTCAGGGTCACCACAGCGTAAGAATCTGTATCAAAAGGGTGTGGCAATAGGAAGGTGTAGAGCCACCACCCTAGAGTGAGGCTGCCCTTGGGCAGAAGTGGTCATCTTCTGGGAGCCATTCTGGCCCCTCAAGCAAAAAGGACTTGACTAGACCAGCATACAGGACCAGAATTGAGACAACAGTCAGCCAAGAACCATGAAGGTCAAAGCCCTGGCCCCAACAAACTAGGCTCTGTCACCCATCCTCCAGAGGCCAACTAAAGTACAAGTCACAGTGAGAGGCAGAGACTAGAGGTACAGACAATGCAGCCACAATGAGAATCAGAACAAAGAGGTTCAGCGACACCCCCAACACTATTTCTGGGTCCTGACTTGAAGTTTAGTATTGTTATTTGAGAGATGGTCTCTCATAACCCAAGCTGACCCTGAACTCAGTATGTAGCTCAAAATGACCTGAACTTTCTGATCCTCCTGGCTCTACCTCCCAAGTGCTGGGATTGTAGGCATGAGCCACTATGCCCACTTTATGAGTTGAGGGTCGAACCCAGGCAAACACTGAGCTATATACCCCAAGAGGTTTTTGCCTAAGTAGAAGCAGAGAAGTGTTCACAACCAAGCAGTCCTTGTCAAGGTGTGGCTTCACCCACCACTGCCCCGCCATTTTCTGGGCTCCCACTTACCCAACAAACCAAATGATCAGAACTTGGGTCCACTGTCTCAGCAGTCTGATGGACACAAAGAGGGGCACAGTGACTCTCTCCATCCAGGATGCTTACACCTGTGGCCCAGGCTCAACACAGACCTGTTTCCATCTCCAACTGACATTTGAAGTGAATACAATAAACCCCTTCTTTGTGTCAGAATAAAACCTCGCTAGATCCTCTAAGTCACTGTGACATTCTCATCCTGGCTTTTGGATCAAATCTCTCCCAGTGTTGAGGACCAGGCTTTGACTGAAATAAACACTCTCTTTCATGATTCTCTGATGTGTTTTAACTTCTTCCACTCTCCTGCCCCTACCTAGGCGACAGACAGGGTCTCCAGAGTTGGAGAGCCACACTCTGCTTCCAGGTGGAAGATAGAAGGGGGTCTCTGTAGGAGGTCCCCTAAGCTTGCCATGACTCCAGGCACCCTCATTCACCCTACTGTCTCTTCCATATCTACAGCAGCACCTCACATCCAGTCACTCTGGATAACCCTCCTGCCATCATCAGACTCTCACAGGGAGAGAGGCAGAGATGGGGTAACTTCTCCATGTCCTTCAGCACATGGGGCAGGGCCGAGCTCCCAGCCCACCCTCTGGCAGCCCCCTCAATATGTCCCTCTTGTCCTATTGGTGCAGGCTGTTCCCTTCACCTGTGACACTTTTCCCTCTTTGACTGGAAAAGCCCAGTCTTTCAGGGACCCCTGGGAAGGAAGAGGGGAGGGTGAGCCACAGCCAGTCCTGACAGGCATTATCTTACTTTCTTTTTTATTGGTATGATGAAAGAATTTGACAAACATAACTTAGAAGAAAATTAATTGATTTTGGCCATCCTGTCAGGGACGTCAAGACAGTGGAAGCTTGGAGAAGCTGGAAGCATACTGCACCCACAATCAGAAAACAGGGAAATTTAGATACATACTCCCTCTCTCTGCTTATCCAGTCCAAGATGCCAGCCAGGAAAGGGTGCCACCCACATCCAGGGACTCATCTCACCCCAATGAACACAATCAAGACAATACCCAGAGACCCATCTCCCAAGTGACTCTAAAGTCAGCCTAGTTGACAATTACCACCCCAGATGCCAAAGCTGTCCTGGACAGAGCAGCTTCACCAGCCCATTTTACAGATGAATGAACTTAGGTTCTAGGCATGGAGCAAGCTTCCCAAAGTCACCCCAAGTCAGTAGCAGGGCTGGGATAACCCATTGCCTGACTGACAGCTTTGTGTCCCTTCACCTCTGCCCTGGGCCTTCCCTTAACCCCCAAAAGGGACATTTCTCCTTCCTTCCTGGCTCATGAAGGAACAGCCTGTCTCCAGGGCCACCTCTCATCTACCTGCCTCTCTGACTAGCCTCTCCCCCTGGAAAGCAACAGAAAGGACTCTTGTACACTTCAGTGAATGAAGAGGTCCCAGGAGAACCAGTGGCCCATGCATTTTCATGTCCTGGATCTGCCTCCAAAGAATTCAGAACCCTCTGGCCAGACTTGGGTCTGGGCTAAGGTCCTGGGACCCCTGGGAAGGAAGAGGGAAGGATGAACCACAGTCATTGGACAAACCATGAGGCCAATTTAGGCTCAGTGTCAGTAGCAGTGGGACATGTGGCCCTTACAATTTTTTTCCTCTTTGGCAGCCCACCACCCAGTTCCCAAATAAATACACAGAGACTTATTCTTACTTAAGAATGTCTTGCCTTCACTTGGCTTGTTTCTAGCCAGCTTTTCTAACTTAAATTAACCCATTTCTCTTCTTCTACATTTTGCCTCTAGGCTTTTAACCTTCAATATTCTATATATCTTTCTTACTCCATGGCTGGCTGTGTGGCTGGTGGCTGCCCCTGGCATCCTCCTCTCCTCCTTTTCTTGATCCTAGCTCTCCTCATGAGCCTAGATTTCTCCTCCTATTTATTCTGTATATGTGCCAGTCCTGCCTATTTCTCTCTCTGCCCAGCAATTGGATGTTCAGCTCTTTATTAGACCAATCAAGTGTTTTATGCAGGCAATGTAACACAGCTTAACAAAGGCAACATAAAAGACTGCAACACGTCTTTGCATCATTAAACAAATATTCTCCAGCATAAACGAATGTAACACATCTTAGACTAATATTCCACAGCAGGCCCTGACTAGTGCTGACATCCTGCCCCCTGAGTTCTGATTGTCATCCACAGGACTGCTGGGTGGAAGGCTTTTATATTCCTGTGGAAAGTTCATTAAGGCCCACTCCTGGGACATCTCTATTCTTGAGGTGTTCATTTGAATTCCACATTTCTCAAGGTGACCCTGAGACCCCAGAGTGGGTGTGGGGTCTAACAAGCTGTAGTGAGTTTATCATAGAACTTCCTCAATTCTGAACCCTGGGGTCCATAAATGATTCTGTGAAATCCCTGTTTCTCGGGTAGTATCTTAGAGTCCATGAGAGAAGCTCAGGTTCCAAGAGTCCAGATATTGAAGATGCCATGGAAGAGACAATGAGATCTGAACATTCCTCCCACCCACTGTAAGATAAGTTTCCAGGCCTCCATCCACCTCAGTGTCTGCAATGAGAGCTCTGGCTGAGAGCCTTAGATTCCTTTCCATATTAAAATGCAGACCCTGGAGCTAGTGAGATAGCTCAGTGGGGAAAGACACTTGCTTCCAAGCCGGACACACACACACACACACACACACACACACACACACACACACACACACACACACACGTGTCACTGCCTCAGCAACCCCAGCAGAGGTTTGTGACTTGGCTCTTGGGATGGACGAACTACTCCCTTCTCATGGTCCTGAGAGATAGCCCTGGGGTCTCAGTTTACAGTTAAAGCTCTGGTTTCTGCTCTCCTCCCCTAGTGAGCAGGACAGTCCTCCTGACCCAGGGCCAGCCTCTCCCCACCCCACTGTTGCCCCACTCACAACTGGAGAAAGAAGCCACTAGGAGCTTTTTTCTGGAGGTGAGTGATGAGCAGCCAGCTGCTTACTCAAAGAAAACCACCGACCTCCTCAACCAAAAAAAGCCCCTTGAGGTGACAGTGACAGCTCATCTAATAACTCAGTCACGTTCCACCCTACTCATCTCACGGACCTCACCATCTCCATAAACTTCTGCTGCTCAACCTCATGTGACAGAGGAGAAAACTGAGGCTCAAGGTATAAGGCCTCCCCGGGGCCACTGAGTCATGGGTGGAACCAAGCAGGACCCAAGGTACCATAAGCCTCCCTCCAGCATCTCTTCAAAAGTTCCCTCTTCTCTCTCCCTGTGCCTCCCCCATCCCACAGAACACCTCTCCCTGTTTTCTCTAAACAAACCAGAAATGGGCTTGTTTTCCAATCAGCCTCACCCCGAGCAGTAATGTCCATGAAATAAGACTTTGATGTGCTAATTTCTTGTGGGTTTTTTCTCTGATGCCCATTAAAATAAATACATGGCTGGTAAAACAGAAAATGTTTGCCTATGTCTGACCCAGAGCCTCCTTCTTGTCCCTAGTGAGAAGCCTGGGAGGCTCTGGAGGAAGAGGAGGGAACTAGGGAAGGAACTAGGAGGAGGAGGAGGAAGGAGGGAAACAAAGATGGGGAATGAAAAGGGACAAAGAGCCCAACCCAGGACTGAGAGGGTCACAGTTGAAGGGACCAGCTCCCCATTTCGGCAGCCATAACAGCCGAACACGTGCTTGTCTGACCTTGTCCTAGTCACTAGAAAGTCAGATGTCTGCCTCGTGGCAAGGAACCAATCAGAAGTTACCTGGTGGTGCTATGATTTACAGTTCTGGGTGTGCTTTTTGGACAAGTGCACAGCAATGACTCGCAGAGCATAGTAACCACCCTGGGAGGGCCTATGGGCCATAACAACCAGTTGACCAATCAACACAGGGCAAACCCTCCAAGCCTGGAGGCACACCAATCCTGAGCCTGTGCATACCCCTAGACACTCCCCTTACGCTGCCCTATAAGATCTCTACTCAGACTCTTCGAGCTGTCTTTGCTAGCCATCTGCCATGGTGGATGGATGAAAGACCCGAGCTAACATGGGGTTAGCTCGTTAAACAACAATAAAGCCTCGTGCAGTTTGCATCAAGTTTCCACCTCCGCATGGGTGGCCGAGGTCCTGGGCTGAGATCCTGGAAGCCTGAGCTTTCCGGGGGTCTTACACAGTGACTGGAAATCCATCTTGTGAGGTGAGCCGCACAGCTGCTCTGCTCTCCCCTGACCCTCTTTGGTCATCTTGTGCCTCACACCATTGTCTACGTAGTCCCACTGAGGACTCTGATGCCTGTCACCTTGACAGAGCAGGGTGCAACCTGCACTTTACAAAGAGAGAGGAGAAGCACAGGAAGGGGCTGGGAGACCTGGCTGGGGGATGGGAAAGAAGTCTTTCCTCTCGACATGTGGATGGAAGGTTCTCATCTGGAGGTCTCTCCAGCTCCAGGAGGAAGTCTCAGCTTGATTCTATACACTATGGCTCCTGGCCCTGGCCCTGAGCTCGGCCCCTCATGCTTTATTCCATTCCAGTCTCCACCCAGGGACAAAGATTGCTTCCACATTTCCTAGGTGAGAGCACTTAAGACCCACAGATGACCACAGACACACAGCATGCCGGAGACCTTGCCAGCTTATACCGGAGTTTGAGGCTTCGGGCAGTGGTCCACTATGGCACTTATGTTGGGTTCTTGCAGACACTTTTGCTTGGGTGTCCCTAACACACTGCCACCACCAGACTGCAGAAAATTTGGCTCAGAATAATATCCTGTATCTAGAGCCAGAAGAGTCAGTGCACAGAGACAAGAGAGGGGAAGAAACAAGGTCCCTCTTGGGTTGCTCCTGATACCCTACTTTCAGGTCAAGGCTCTTGCCCCCTGACTGCCAAAGGGTCTGAGAAGGGCCAGAGAAGCTGATGACTGCTGTGAGATAATCTTTTTGTACACTGTGAAGATGTATCACTCTGGTTGGTTTAATAAAAGGTTGGATGGCCAATATCTAGGCAGGATTCTCAGACACAAAGGACTCTGGGAAGAAGAAGAAGTGGAAGAGTTCCCAAGAGTTGCAGAAGGAGCAAGACATGCTAGAAGACAGGGCCGGGGTCCTGTCTGTATTAGCCCCACTCTGCAGGCGCCATCTATTCTGGACTGATGTCTTTGGGGCTACGATCAGAACTGGCCAAACAGCCCCAGGTCCAGTCCTGAGTGGGGGAGTGTGGATGAGGGAAGGCCTAGCTACCCAACAACACTAAGGATGACATAATCCAGACATAGATGACATAGACAGAAACATCTGGACATATCAGGAGGGCTCTCAGTCAATACTGAAGGTCACAGTTTATTGAAGCATCATCTTAAGTAACTATCCAAAAGCAGGGGTAATGGCAGAAGACATCTGTTATCATGTGTAAAGAGCTGGTATCAAATATTTCCCTTAATCCTAGAGACACTCCTAAGCAGCACATACTCACTAGCCCTCAGACACTGCATATCAGCACGTCTCACTAGCCTTCAGGATAGGTATAGACTCGCCCTGGCCCAGGTCTTTAGTTATACAAAATAGGAGCCATTCTCCGCTGAGGACAGGCCATCTGGAAGTAATCAGTCAACATCTAAAAGACAATAGAAGTTCTGAGCTCCTAGAATTTGTGGCTGAGCAGAGCATATTTCTGAAATATTACATTTGGGCCCTGACAGACAGGTAAATCCATGAGCCACATGGCAATACATAGATTAATAGAAATGGGTTAATTTAAGTTGGAAGAGCTAGTTAGCAACAAGCCTAAGCTGCGGCCTGAAGGGACCAGCTCCCCATTTCGGCATAACAGCCTAGCATGTGCTTGCCTGACCTTGCCTCAGTCACTAGGAGGTCAGATGCCTGCCTCATGGCAAGAAACCAATCAGAAGTTAGCTGGTGGTGCTATGCTTTATGGCTCTGGGTGTGCTTTTCGGACAAGTGCTCAGAAATGATGTGCAGAGCATAGCAACCACCCTGGGAGGGCCTATGGACCATAACAACCAGTTGACCAATCAACACAGGGCAAACCCTCCAAGCCTGGAGGCACACCAATCCTGAGCCTGTGCGTTCCCCTAGACATTCCCCTTACACTGCCCTATAAGATCTCTATGTCATGGCTTTGCCGTATCTTTTCTAGCCATCCACCATGGTGGATGGATGAAAGGCCTGAGCTAACATGGGATTAGCTCGTTAAACAACTACAATAAAGCCTCGTGCTGTTTGCATCAAGCGTTCGCCTCCGCATGGTGATTGGGGTGGCTGAGGTCCTGGACCAAGATCCTGGGGGCCTGAGCCTCTGGGGGTCTTTCATGGCCAAGCTTTTATAATTAATAATAAGTCTCTGTGTCATTACTGGGGAGCCAGTGGTCCCAACGAAAAAGATCCAACTACAAACAACCTTCTCACTGATAGAATTAGATAAGAATAATACCCCCTGAACACTTCTCCACTGCTGGTGGGAGTGCCAACTTGTACAGCCACTTTGGAAATCAGTATGGTGACTCCTCAAGAAAATGGGAATCAGTCTACCACAAGATCCAGCAATTCCACTCCTAGGCATATACCCAAAAGAAGAACATTCATACAACAAGGACATCTGTTCAACTATGTTCATAGCAGCACTATTTGCAATAGCCAGAAACTGGAAGCAGCCTAGATGCCCCTCTACCGAAGAATGGATATGAAGGGACCAGCTCCCCATTTTGGCAGCCATAACAGCCGAACACTTAATTGTCTGACCTTGTCTTAGTCACTAAGGTCAGATGCCTGCCCCTTTCGGCAGCCATGACAGTAACACGTGCTTTTCTGACCTTGCCTTGGTCACTAGAGTTTAGGTGCCTGCCTTGTGGCAAGGAACCAATCAGAAGTTAGTGGCACTATGCTTTACAGCTCTGGGTGTGCTTTACGGACAAGCGCACAGCAATGATGCGCAGAGCATAGCAACCACCCTGGGAGGGCCTATGGGCCATAACAACCAGTTGGCCAATCAACACAGGGCAAGCCCTCCAATCCTGGAGGCACACCAATCCTGAGCCTGTGCATACCCCTAGACACTCCCCTTACGCTGCCCTACAAGATCTCTATGTAGCTGGTTCGAACTGTCTTTGCTAGCCATCTGCCATGGCGGGTGGGTGAAAGACCCGAGCTAACATGGGGTTAGCTCATTAAACAATAATAAAGCATTATGCTGTTTGTATCAAGCTTTCGAATCTGCCTGGTGATTGGGGTGATCTCGGTCCTGGGCTGAGACCCCGGAGGCCTGAGTTTTCCGGGGGTCTAACAGATAGAGAAAATGTGGTACATTAACACAATGGAGTACTACTACTCAGCGGAAAAAAAACAATGGAATCTTGAAATTTGCAGGAAAATGGATGGAACTAGAAGAAACCATTCTGAGCGAGGTAACCCAGTCACAAAAAGACAGGCATTGTATGTACTCACTCATATGTGGATTTTAGACATAGAGTAAAGGATTAGCAGCCTACAATCCCCACTGCCAGAGAAACTAGCAAACAAGGAGGACCCTAAAAGAGACAAACATTGTCCCCTGGAGAAGGGGAAAAGGTCAAGATCCCCTGAGCAAATTGAGAGCATGGGAAGAGTGGGGAGGGAGCTACGAGAGTGAGAAGGGAAGAAGAGGAAGGATGCAGAGGTCATGAGGGAGCAGAAAGGTTGAGTCAGGTGTAGATTAGAAGAGAGGATATGTGATAGGTAAGGTTTTAGTTGGGGGGGGGAGTGGTAGGAGAGGAAGGGAGGGAGAAGGGAACTGGGATTGTCATGTAAATCAATCTTGTTTCTAATTAAAATAAAAAAATGATTAAAAAAAAGAATAACCCCCCTGGAGTGAGGTTTAGCCTTCTCAGAGGAGGCCACAGGATATTGGCTCATTCCATGGGAGAAGCTGCTGGGATGAAGGGAAAAGGGCATCAGACATAATGTACTCCAGCGCAGCCATGACTAAACCTCAATTGAGAAAATGCCTCCATAAGATCTGGCTGTAAGGAATTTTCTTAATCGGTGATCAATGTGGGAGGGCCCAACCCATTGTGGGTTCTATAAAAAACATATGTGACCTCAGACACACAGCATGCCTGAGGACTCTCCAGTTCATGCCAAGGCTAGAGGCTTCAGACAGTGGTCCACCATGGCACCTATGTTGGGATCTCACAGACAACTTTGTTTGAGTGTCCCTAGCATACCACCGTGACCAACAACACATGACCATGGAGGTCCTGGGTTCAGTAAGAAAGAAGGTTGAGAACGCCATAGAGGAGCAAGCCAGTAAGCAGCACCCCTCCATGCTCTCTGCATCAGTTCCTGGCCTGTTTGAGTTCCTGCCCTGTTTGAGTTCCTGTCCTAAATTTCTTCAGGGATGGACTACAATGCTGAAGTATAAGCCGAACAAACCCTTTCTTCCCAACTTGCTTTTTGGTCATGGTGTTTCAGCAAAGCAATAGACGCCCTAACTAATAGCAGCCTTACACTCATGATGTGTGAGGTCTGGGCCCATTTCACAGCTGAGGCAACTGAGGCCCAGAAAGAGCCAGCAGGGAGCAGCGGGGAGAGTGGAAATGATAAAAACCTCTGAGCCCACAGGCCTGATTTCATATTTGAGCTCAGGTAGTTCTCCTGCTCCCACCCCACCCCTGTGTCACCATCCACAGCTGCACATTCAGTATTGGGCCTCTTCCTCTAGCCTGGGGCCCTGCACACAGCTGTCTGCCTCAGCTCTTCTATCTGTAAAATGGGTCTAAAAACAGATCACAGTGAAGGTGAAACTAGCAAAGTCTCCAAACAGAGATGTCTAATCTTTGGCTTTAAAACATGGTAGTGTCATCTACAAATATCTTATGCCACTTTCATAGCCATCCAGGGATAAGAGTGGCCCTTGGGGGTGGGACATGCCTGCTCACACCTGGAAGGTACCCAAGAAATGGTAGCTATAGATACCCAGGACTGTCCTGACCCAAGTCCTCAGATACTGTGTGATGTGATCAGAACAGCCACCCCCATGCTGGCACACCTGAGAGCCCTCAGTCACCAAGTGTCCCAGTCACCAGCAGATGAAGAGGAGGTTCTTGTCTTGGGGAGTGGGAAGCCCCGGTACAGCGTCTATCTTCTGCCAGGTTAATCACACTGCTGCCCAGAACAGATGGGGTGTTAGGACTCCCCCACTCCCATTTTTCACAGAGCTTTGGTCTGGGAGATAACTGTGTAATTAAAATGAGAAATACAAACAATCCTCTTAGTGAGATTTAGCCACCTTCCCTCCCTTGTAAATCTATTAATGAACCGTAATTGCAAAAACAGATCCTTTATTGGAACATGGTAACCAATTCACTGTGGGCCGATGAGGGCCCCAAGACCTGCGGAAAGAAAGAAGTATATATTAATTAGCTTAAGTCTTTATCTATATAAAAATCAAGAAAACAAAAACACTGGTTGCGAAGCAATTTTCCATCTGCCCATAGACCGTGGCTGCTCAGGGGAGACGCCAGGTTTCCTGATTTCTGGGATTTGTTTATAACCTTTGGTTAATCAAAGCTGGAGCAGAGAGAGACGTGCTAATTATACAGCAAGGGTAGATGTCATGGGAACCTGCAGCAGATGTGGGAAGACTTGGAACAAGTTAGCACAGAGGTTTGGGGCTCATCGACCTGAAGAAACCAGACCTGCATTCCTCAGGCTGTGTCCTTTCAGGATTGTCCCTGTGGGGTCACAATGAGCTAGCTGTAGAAATGGCCTACCTAAGCAGAGAATCAGTGTAGGATGGGCTGGCTGTCTAGGAGCCAAGCCCAAGATGGGACTCATGGGTGACACAGGCCAGTAGGAGAAGGAAGTGAGGGGCAACACAGAGAAGACAAGGCCCAGGCTGAGCTAGGGTACTGCAGTCTACATCCACGGGGCACTCTGGAGCTCATGGGTACCTTGTGGCCATCCCATCTCAGATACAGAGATGGTGTCAGTCATTAGCTAAATGTCATCATGTGGTGTGACCTCCCAGGCTTTGTGGGCTGGCAATCAGACCTCTGTCTGAAGGTCACATTGTCGCTTGAGAGTGGGCTCCCTGGCCCATGCAAGAGGACCTGGGTGGACACCTCACCTGCTGTGAGTGAGCTGTGTGGTGAAGTGTTAACCCTCCGTATGTCAATGTCAACTCACTTGGAGATAGGGTTTACACAGAAGTGACTGAGTTAAAATGAGGCCATCGCTGGGGGAGTCTGGGCTGATATTGGCACTGAATCATGCACATCACGTCACAAGAACACTAGCAAAGATGAAAGGGCATTAGAGACAACGAATCAGGAATCAGTTAGCCAAGGTGTGCTGCACTTGATTGCAGCCAGGGCAACTAGGGGGAGGAACCTGGAACAGCTTTTTCCTCACAGCCCTCAGGAGGACCTGGAGCTTTTGCCAGCCATGCCATTGGTGACTACCTGTCAAGCAGGGAGTCATCTCAAATTCCTACAGTCAGCAACACCTCCTGTTCTGCATCCTACATCCAGGCCTCACTTCTGACAGCCTCCTAGTTTTCCTGAGGGAACCACAGAGGAACCCTCTCGGTCTTTGCCAGGGGTCTTGTAGGAATCATCTCCCAGATGGGAAGGTACCTATTACTCCAGGCCTGGCCAACCAGAGCCTTGGGTCCCCTGCTGGTTCAGACATGAGCATATGACCCAATCTGTTCCAATAGGCCTGAATTCTGAAACTTTCTGTGATGACTATGAGCTTTTGAGAGCAGGGAACTATGGGTAATGAGGTGAACAGCCACAGTAGAGAACAGAACCAAAAACGGAGTGACAGCTGAGACCGTAGATCCTCTATAAGGCTTGCATCGCTCTCAGATTTTTCATTTCTCTACAGGCTCACCTGCATGAAATGTGCAACAGAAACTACATCAGATCAACTTTGGAACTTGGCCATTTGAAACCCACAAAATACAAATAGGTTGTGAGCCTTCAGTCCAGAGTGGCAATGAATTAAGAAGTGGGGATGTTAAATAAAAGTTAAAGCTATGGTTGATTGAAGGCAAATTAGTCCTACATATACTAGGCATTAAAGTTTTTGTCATATATGCATGACCTTGAACTCACAGCCCTCCTATCATAGGGACCACTATGTTATTCCCTCATTTTTTTCAGCTGAAAACACTTGGGTTCATTTTAAACCAGCGCCCTGCCAGTGAGAATTAGAGAATGCTGTAGGCATTGTGTGATGCATAGTAATCCCCCTGTTTGGGATTTCAATTATCACAATCCCCTGAAGTCCAAAAATGCTAAATGAAAAAAATCCCAGAATAACTAATAAGTTTTAAATCATATGCTGTTCTGAGTGGTGTGATGGAGTCTGTGCTATCCTACTCGAAGCCACCTGGGACATGCTCACCTCTGTCCACAGTATCCATGGTGTATATGCTACCCACCCATTCGTTACCTAGCATCCTCTCTCAGTTATCAGATTAGTAGTTTCAATACCGCAGTGTTTACCACAGGGCTCAGCATTACCCAAAGTGAACTTACTACCACTGACAACTTGAATTTTGTAATTTGTACTTTCCTATCACCATTTGATGATTTTTAATTTTTTTGATTCAGCCACCAGATATGATTTAAGAGACTCTGCAGGGGGGGGGGGAGGCAAAGGATGATCTAATCTCTTTTTATCTCTCTGATCTTTCTCTAACTCATGGAATTCCAAGCCTTCCTCTGCCATCAACTTTCCCTAGGAGAATGTCCATGATTTGAGCATGCATTTGCTAGCAATGAATTCCATTTAGAGTAGTTTATTTTCCTTTTACTCTGGAAGGTTCTTTTTACCATCTAAGAGAATTTGTAGTCAGCAGATCTTCTCTCTGTGTGCTTGAAAACTGTTGGGCCACTTCACATGAGCCTCCTTGGCTTCAAGAGAGACACCTGCAGTTGTTCAAATTGTAGCTTACAAACACCACGCGGCTTCTCTCTGGCAGCCTCCAAGCTGTCTCCACTGTCTTTAGTTTTTAGGGTTTAATTCAGGTGTGAATTGATATGAATTTCTCTGAGGTTGTGTTTGAACTTCCTGACTCTATAAGTATATGTAATGATAAATCTCTGCCAGCCGCCCGAGTTCCGCCTGACATGTGGGTGGCCAAAATAACACACAGAGACTTATATTAGGTACAAATGCTACTGATCAATGACTAGGGCTTTTTACTGCTAGCTCAGTCTTAATTATGAACCATAGCTATTAATCTGTATATTTACAAACTTACCTTGTAGAGGACGCTGGCAGCGCACATCCATTCTTCTCAGGATTACATGGCGGTGACTGTCCTACCTTTCCCAGAATCCTCCTCGACTCCTAGTCCCGCCTATCTTTCTGCCTCATTGGCCAAGCAGTGCTTTATTCAATAACCAATAAGATAAACATATACACAGAAGGATGCCCCCCATCAGGTCTATGTCTTTAATAGAATAAGAATTTGGGGCCTGTATTTCTTCAAATACTTTTTCAGCCCCTCTCTTATCCCCTTCGGAGACTCCAGTAATGTGACCATTGGCTCTTTTGCTATCATCCCATGGTGTTAGTTTTCAATCTGTTTTCTCTCCATTATTCATAATGAATCAGTTCTATTGGTTTATTCTAATTGAGTCTATCCTCTACCCCACATTCAACCAGCCACTGAGAGCTCACCTTGGTCACTGTGCAAAGAAAGTGACCATTGAAGTCAGGGTTCTTACCCAAAGCCACATACCTATGTCTCAGGATACACAGAGAGGCCCCTTCTCTAGCCAGGAACCCTGCCAGGACAGCTCCCTATTCTTTAGTCTCCCCGACAGAGTAGAGTATCTGCAAGAGGACATTCTGTGGTGGTTTAAATGAGAATGTCTACCATAGACTCCACTGTTTGAACACCTGGTCCCCAGTTGGCACTGGTATTTTGAGAGGTTTGAGAAGTATTGTTGGAAGATGGATGACATGGGGACAGGCATTGAGAGACTGCCATTTCTATCTCACTCTGATTCACTCTGGCTGTTCAAGATGTGAGCCTTTGGCTGTCTGCTGGAGCCACCACACCTGCCACTTGCTGCCATCATGGACTCTCAAATGCCCTGGAACCATAAGTCCAAATCAAACCCTTCCTTCTATAAGTCACCTAGGTCATGATGTTTTATCACAGCAATAGAAAGAAAACTCAGATACATCCTAAGGAGGTAGGAAGCCTTCGGCCACCTCCTTATCTAAGGGCATGCGTATCTAATCACAGTAACACTGGAGTGTCTGGCTGGGAGAGGTGACCTGCAAAGCTTTCCCAGCAGATGTCCACTCAGACACTTGTGGAAATGGGAAGTTTCTGCATCACTGTAGAGTGTCCTTCCCAGGGAGACATGAGCTGTATGGAAGGCCAGACCAGCAGCCAGGAGGACCATCACTCTAGAATGGCCAAGCACCACCCCTCCCCTCATTATTTCCTATAGCTGTTGATGGCATTACGGGAGATGCTGATGCCAGAGAGACAGGAGGGTGCTGAAGAGCCCCCATGTGCGCAGAGAGGTTCATGGGGGTCATGTATGTCTGAGTGTATGTTCAATCGCACCTGTGTGATTACGTGGGCTGAGTGCCTTGCTCTGTTCATACTGCTATGACAAATACCGTAGTCTAGGTGGCTCAATCGACATTCATCTTTCAATTCTGGAGGGTGGGAATTCCAAGATCAAGTTTGGCAGCAGCTATACCTCTGGTGAGAAGCCCCACCTGATTGTAGGTAGCTACCATCTTGCTGTGTCTTCATGTAACAGAGAGATCATCCTTCTTATGTCTTTTTCTATGAAGGCATTACTCTCATTATAGCTCCTCCCACATGACTTCATTGCTTCCCAAAGCACGCATGCACACACACACACACACACACACACACACACACACACACACGCACACACACACACTCCAAATACTACCACCAGGGGAATTAATTTATTCATAAACATTCAGATTACAGCACTGTGTAAGAAAGAGTTTGTGTGTGAGAGACTGTGTGAAACTGGGTGTGAGATGTGTACATGATTACACAGGGGATATTGTGAGCACATGCTTGTGATGTTGTGTGTGTGTGTGATTGTGTCTGAGACTGGATGGAATTATGTACAAGATGGCACCTGTATAATTGAACACATGTGATATTGGGGTTATTGTGAAATTGGGTGTCTGTGTGACATTTTGTGCTAGTGGTTGCGTGGGAGCTCCGAAAGGGAAGAGTCCGGAAACATCACTTTCTCTGGTGCTCAGAGAGCCCCATGAGTGGAAGGCAGAGTAAAGAGGGGGTTAAAGAAGGACCTGGTGGGAGAAGCAGTGACTTCAGTGACAGGTAGGAAGTAGTCTCCAGACTACTGTGTTTCTCAGCATGCCCCCGGACTTCCTGAATCTCCATCTTCTTACCCGTTTAGCCGACACCATTCCATCTCATAGCTAGTGTGAATTATTGTCGTCTCCAGGAGGGCCTTTGGACTCCGGGAAGCCAAGCTGAGAGGGACCTGGACAGGTGCTGTGTCTGTTTAGTGACAGGCAGGGGGCTAGGAATGAAGCCTTGCAGAGAAGACAAAGGCCCCTGCTTCCCAGAGCAGAGGCAGAGTGTGCTGAGCTGGGCCTGTGCAGAGGCCGATGTGGAAATATTTCAATTCGTCAGCTTTTATGCATTTCAATGCTGATTTGAAGGAGCCTCCAGCAAAAGTCCTTTCAGTGGGAGGTAAAAATTGACAGAACCCAGCAGTCAAGAGCAGAAACATAAGTCAGAGTGGCCAGCCAAACCTGGTGCAACCGGGGACCAATTTGTAGAAAAGAGGTTGAAGGAATTTCAGAGTGTGGAGGCAATCGGGCAGAGCCCCAGCCCTTAGCTCAGAAGAGGGAGCCGCAGTCGTTGCAGGGGTCTGGCTGGACCTCTGAAGGTGCTCTCATCACAGGTGCCAGTGTCTCAGAGCCTTTGGAGGCTGTGTCACTTCCAGAAGAAATTCCGTGCGGCAGACACCACGCCCGCTGTCCGCTTGTCACCTGCGTTCAGTCTGTGCATAGCATTCCTTGAGTACTGACGTTTGGGATTTTTTTTTTTTTCATCTTCACGCGTTTGTGCACGGAGTGTGCATATGTAGGGGCATGAGCATGCATGCAGGTGTCCATGCTCGTGAGTGCGTGTGCATGTAGAGGCTCCAGGTTCATTTGCTTTTCTGCCTTATTCTCTGAGGAAGGGTCTCTGATTCGGTTAGTCCTGCTATCCAGCTTGCTCAGGGGATCCCCTGCCTCTGTCTTCTGAGGCTGGGATTACATGACCACCCTACCCAACATGTTCAGGGGATCCAAACTCCAGTCATCCTGTTTTGGCAGCAAGTGCTTTAGCTGCTGAGCTATCTCCCCAGCACTAGGGTCCCAGTTAGGGTCTCTATTGCTGTGAAGAGACACCATGACCACAGCAACTCTTTTTTTTTTTTTTTTTTTTGGATGTTGGGGTGGGCCAATTCATGACTCTGGTTCTGGGTCTGGGTAGTTGCAGGGTAGGTCAGCCTGCCAGGTCTCCCCCATCTTTATTACTAGGGGACCACAGCAACTCTTAAATAGGAAAACATTTAACTGGGGTTGCTTGCATTTCAGAGGTTTAGTACATATATTATTATCATGGCTGGAAGCATGGCACACAGGCAGATATTGTACTGGAGAGGTAGCTGAAAGTTCTACAAGCAGCTGAAAGACACAGTGATCCCCTGGGCCCAGTTTGGCCATTTTAAATCTTGAAGCCTGCCTCCAGTGACACACTGCCTCCAACAATAACACACCTCCTAATAGTGCCAAATATGAATCCATCATGGCCAGTCCTATGCAAATCACCACAGCTAGGGTTCAAGTTTCTAACATTGGATGCTGTTTCTCTCCCCAGACTGAGTGCTCTTCAACATGGAAAGGCCTGGAGTCTTCAGTCATGGGTGCCAAGACAACACGGGACTGGAACTTCTGCCTTCAGAAATACAGCAGCAGGTAGTGTAAATGTGAATCCTTAAGAAGAAACCCAGGGGGCGCCCGCCTTTAATCCCAGCACTCAGGAGGCAGAGGCAGGAGGACCTCTGTGAGTTTGAGTTCAGCCTGGTCTACAGAGCAAGTTCAAGGACAGCAGGGGCTACACAGAAAGAAACCCTGTCTCAAATGAATAAGTAAACATTATTTTTTTTGGTTTTGTTTTTTTGTTTGTTTGTTTTTTTGGAGAGGTTGGTTTTTTATTTGTTTGTTTGTTTGTTTGCTGGGTTCTTCAAGATAGGGTTTCTCTGTGGCTTTGGAGGCTGTCCTGGAACTAGCTCTTGTAGACCAGGCTGGTCTCGAACTCACAGAGATCCTCCTGCCTCTGCCTCCTGAGTGCTGGGATTAAAGGCGGGCGCCACCAAACATTATTTTTTTTTAAAGGCAAAAGAAAACCCATGGTGAGTCCCAGAGTCACCTAGAAAAGTGTCCAATTTGGGAAGGACAGAAACCACTTCCTCAAGCTCAGACCAGATCCCCCAAAACAGAACAGAATGTCCTTGGAATGCTGTGACCGCCCAGGACCAGGAGAAGGTAGATCTGTCTGAGGGAAAGGGTGTGGGTTGCACTGGCTGTGAGCCTCAACTTGCCTGGGCTGAACAGATGCAACAGTGGAGAAGCTGGCAATCCGGGAGATACTTCTGTTCCGGTGTCCTGTGTGTTTCTGCGCAGCTAAGTGTGATTCACTGTCTCTGAATGAAAGGTCATTGCTAGGAGTCGCCAGTATTCCGTATTATTCTCTGGAAAACGGGGAGGAAGAGGGGGCTGTCAGGTACTGCCCCTGACGCTTGGTGAGGTGTGGGAATGTTACAGAATCACCAAAGTGACAGAGCCACTGAGTCCCCAGAGGTGACCTGGTCAGATTCTCTCTTCTCTGTTTGTTCTGTCTCACATATAATAATCGTAGCTTCTACTGGGGACAGTGTGGATCTTTACCACACGTCTACATTTCAGGATCAGCTTGAGGCCGTTGGCGTTTTCATCACTTTAAAACACTGATCGATGCTCTGTGCTGGGAACAGTCAAACCCCTCTAGCCTGGTAAGTGTGAAATACTAACTATTGCAGCCATAGTCATCCCATTTGTCAGTGTGGGGGTGGGGGTAGGGAGGTGAGGGTGCACATCTAAAACCCTCCTCCTGTCTAAGTGCACCCCTGAACCCTTACAATCCTCCCTCCTCACCTATTCCAGCTTGAGTAACCACATTCAGAGGTCTGAATGAGAATGGCCTCCACGTGGTCCCCAGTTGGTGGAACTGTCTAAGGACGGGTGAGGAGGTGTGGCCTTGTGGCAGGAGGTGTGTCACTGGGGGAGGTCTTTGAGGTTTCATTATCAAACATCATGAAACATCAAAGCCCATGGCATTCCCAAAGATATAAGCTCTCAGCTACTCTTCCAACGCCATGTCTACCTGCCTTCCTCCAGGTTCCCCACCACATGGATCCACCCTCTGGACTGTAACCCCCAATAAACTCTTCTGTAAGTTGCCTTGGTCATGGTTTCTTATCAGAGCAATAAAAACCATGACTGAGGCACCATGATTCTACATTCCATTTCTCTTAGATCAACTTTTGAAGCTTCCACATGTGACAACAGAGGGTATTCGCTGTCCCATGACTGGCTTACTGAACTTGGCACTTTGTCCCCCAGGCTCACGCATGTGACCACAAACAACAAATGTCCATTCTTTCTATGGTATCGGTACGACATTGTCATTATCCACATCCTTTTGAGACAGCATCTCACTAAGTTTCCCAGCGGGACACTGTTGAGGGGGTCATGGGACCTTTAGGCCAGCAGAGTTAGGTCACTAGGACTGAGCCTTTGAATGCCATAGCCTCTGCCCCATGCTCCCCTACTGTAATGGCCTGAGACTCTCTGAAACCACAGCCTTTGATTTGTTTCTGTCTGGTATTCTAGCCACAGGGATTCATCCCAGGCCCACATTCTTTCTTTGTTCGTCATCCACAGCGACACAACCTCATGGTTACAAGATGGCTGCTGCCGGTCTACCCCATGACAACCATGTTTCAGACAGAATAAAAAAAGAGGGGAAAACAGGACTGGGAGGGGGAGACTCCAAGTGAATCAAAGAACTATCTTTGGAATCTGTCCCTCCCACCTCCCCACACATTTCATTGGCCATCCCCATCTACAAGGAAGGACAGGATCCCAACACCATGCACAACAATATTGTCTTTTTCTTCCAAAAGAACAAAGAAACATGGTACTCTGGGCAGACCTCCTACTGCCTCTTCTACCAGTAACCAGGGGTGTTAAATGAGTACAGAAAGAAACTGACACTAGAGGCCCTCCTGGGGAAGAGAGTCCCTTCTGTGTTTAATTCCCAGTCAGAACAGTAAAACTTAGAAAAACAGTAATTGATGCTTGTTGTGGGGGCAGGCGGGGAACAAATGTAAAAATAGAAAAGTCAAAATCCCTTTTAATCCCATCATCCAGAGACTCAGAAACTGCTAGCATTTTTTGCATACCTGCTTCAGGGACTGCTCTCCCTAAGACTATGAGAATGTACTTCATAACCAAATGGAAGGGTTTTGATGTAAAATCTCCCCCCATGGCTCTTGTGTTTGGACACTTTATCTCCAGCTGGTCGCATGCTGTTAGGGAGATTGTGGAACCTTTAGGAGGTGTGGCAGCCTGGGGGACATGGTCTGGCCGTGGGAGCAAGCTTTGAGGTTTACAGCCTGCCCTGCTTCCAGCTCCTTCTCTCTGCTCCCTGCTCTGTTGAGATGTGTACAAGCAGCCTTGTGTGTCTGTAATCACACACACAACCATGCCTCACTCTCAAGATGGACTGAACCCTCAAACCATGAGCCAAAAGAAACCCTCCCAACCTCATTGCTTCTTGTTGGGGATTTGGGCACAGCAGTGAGAAAAGGCTCCACCACTCCAGATCTTGTTGTTGTTTTCCTCGCTCTTGTCAGCATTTTCCCTAGGTGAGCAACTTGTAAACTGTCTTCTTCACAGCTGCATGGCCTTCCATCAGGTGGCTGTTGATGACTACAGTTAATCCCCCAATGTTGGGCATTTAGACAGTTGCCAGCTACTTTTAGTCCTTATTCATGGTGTGAAGACAGCTGATCCCACATAGATCTTTGTCTCCATCTCTGAGTATTCCTTCTGATAGGTTTGTGGACTCAGGACGCTAAGTGCAGACATTGCTAGAGAACTAAATTGCTAGCTAGAATATCTGTCTTGTGTTCCCGTTCTCCACAAAGGAAGGGCAAGGAGCATCCTTCCCCTCAGCCTTCAGCTGCAGGGAGCATCGATCTCTGCCTTGGCCTCCCCTCCCCAACTCCTGCACAAAATACAATGGAAAAGTTGATATTCGGAAATAGCTAAGCATGTATTTATCTCTAGGCAGTTTAAAAAGTCAACACAATTACTCGAGTCCCATTACCTTTAATTTGCAGCCAATCTTGCATTTAGAAGGAGTCGAGGTATGGTGTGGGATGGAGCTGCTTGGAGCCAAAGTAGCCACAGTCCCTGCTGACTAGGCAGCTCCAGGCCTTTCCAGTGCAGGGCTGCTGCCTCTTCCAGGTGGGAAGCTGCTGCTGTGGACCCCACTGTCCTCCCTGAACTGTGCAAGCCACTGTCTGTCTGTGCACCGACCATCTCTCTGTCCTGCTCTTCCGCCCTCCTCCACCATGGGGTGCTGTCCAGAGCCCTCACCAGGAGGATGGACAGGAGTGGATCAGAACTGTGATCCCTCATACCCCAAGATGGCCCTGACAGTGTGAGCCTGTAAGGGCCGCTTCTGTGGGATTTGGCCTTCTGAACCTTTGGTGCTAAGGCTGCTGCTCTCTTTTCACCTCCTGGAGTCAAGAAGACCCCACAGGCTACAGAGCTGCCCACCACAAAGAGGGCTAGGTCACTCAAGACCAGCAGCAAGGAACCCTGCAAAGCAGACGGTCACAAGGACACACAGTGGGGAGGGTCTGGGTGGACTTGCAGAGAGAGGGGGTCAGATAGGGTAGATGACTGTGCCAACTCCAACTGCCCTTCGTGGGCATCTAGTGAGTGTCTGTTCCTTCCTCACCTTTGGAGGGTTGGGTTGGTAAGTCCAGATGGCAATCCTCCCCACAGCCCTTTGTTTTAATAGAGATAGGATAGCAAAGTTCAGGCCCTAGGATTGCTCCCCACCCTGCTCCACTGAGTGGGAAAGACCTGTCATTACCATAATTGTCATGCTAGGGATGGTGGCTGTAAGTGGCTGTTCCTATCACAGGAGCACACACCAGGTCCCATAGCCTGTGGGGGGCGGGGCACAAGGAACTGTGGCATGGTGACAAACAAGCCAGCAAGAGCCACCTCCTTCACCCCACAGCATGTAGCTCCAGGGAGGAGCCTTGCCACTGACCCAAGGAGTTCAGAGCCTCCAAAGGTGCTGCCACCAATCTAAACCCTAAACAGAGGCTGACCATCCCTGCCCACATAAACCACTTGGTAACAAATCCTGTTTTTGTAAGACACAGGACTTACATAGTTTTGTAATATGAGAAGCGAGTACACCCAAAGAGGTCACTTTGAGTAAGTTCAGGGGCCCCTAACTCACACCATATTGCTAATCAATTCCTGCAGAGGAAGAGAACCAATGGAATGGATGTTTATTAAAATGAGGGAGTATTAGATTGGCTTACAGCCTTACACCATCCTGTCATCCAACAACGGCTGCCTGCATACTGGAATAACCGACAACCAATAACTGCCCAGTCCATGAAAGTTGATGCCCTGGTCTAGTGTTAAATGAAGGCTTAGAGGACGACTGAGGGTCTCAAGAAGCTGAGCCTGGATGGCGGCAGCCACAGAAGACAGAGAAACTTTCCAGCAAGATGAGATGGCAAGCAGGCAAGAAGCGAGAGTTTTACCTTGTATTTCCTGGTATCAGGGCTTTTGCCCCACAGTGCTCCTCACACTCAGGGTGGAACTGTGCCAGTTATCCTAACCAAGAAATCCCAACTGGGGAGACCAGAGGTCTGCCTCTTGGTCGGTTAAAATCTAGTCAAATTAACAACCAAGCACATGTGACAGATTAAAATGGACCACAGACCTAAAAATAAGAACAGAAACTGCCACGTTTTAGAAGAAAGTCTAGAAGGAAATCTTACATTTGGTCAGTATTTCAAAGATATGACACTAAGATCATTACTTATAAGAGAAAAGTAACAATGAACTGAACTCTAAGACACCATTAAAAATGATGAGACTAGAGACAGAGAATTTGGTTAGCACATCTGATGTTCAGGGCTCAGGCCCCAGCAATGGCAAAAAATAAAGAAAAAGAAAGGTGGAAGAGGGAAAAAGAAGGAAAGGAAAGGGAATGGAAGGAAGAGGAGTGGAGAGAGGAGAATCCAGAGCTGAAAAAGAATGTTTGCAAATTACAGATCTCTAGACTAGTACCAGCATATGTAAAGATCTCCTACAATTCAGTAACAAAATATATAACAATCTAAAACAGGCCTATGATTTATATATACATTTTGCCAAAGAAGATGACAGCCACGTGACCAATAAGCACACAGGAAGAGCCTCAACATTCTTAACCCTTAGAGAAGCAGAAGTCAACGCTGCAGTGGTATCTGCAACCAGCCCTTTACACACTAGAGTACCTGCCATCAAAACAAGTGCTGCAAGAACGAGGAGAAGCAAAGCCATGTAGACTTCTGGAGGTATCATCAAATGCTATAGCCAGTTAGGAAATGAGTTTGACAGTTCCTTAAAGGTGTTGATCAAACTCACCACACAGCTGGATGCGAGTTCAAGGTCCAAGAGGGTCCTGAAAAGAACAAGATTCATAAACACCTCCCCAGGGTTACAAAAGCAGTAAATAGCTGCCTGAAGAAGACTCTCTGACCAGCCAGTGCCTGGAGAAGACTCTCCAAGCTGTCGAGCTGCCTGTAAGGGAAGCAAAGAACTCCAGAGCTGCAACGTTTTCAAGGCGTCCCTCAGGCTGAGGTGGGGCTCAGCTGGAAGCAGCTGACTTTGAGTCATCATGTTCCTGCAAGTGACCCCTTACCCACACTCCTACAAGTGATCCTAGTAAATTCATGGGCTCACCAATTTGGTCTTTAGTGGACCCATTATTTTGGTGTGTCGTTGGTTCCTGTCTGAGGGGCAGATGAGTGTTTACATCTCCCTAGGAAAAGGCATAAATGCATATATACACATACACACACACACACACACACACACACACACGCACGCACGCACGCACGCACGCACGCACGCACGCACGCACGCACACACACGCACACACACACACACACACTTTGTACACAGAGATTCATAGTGTCAGTGTGCACACTAGCCCCAAATCAGGGAATGAACTGACAAAATGTGGTATTCAATGGAATACTACTCAGTCATAAAAACAAATGAAGTACTGGACGTACCGCTACCTGAGTAAACCTCAGAAATACTATGATAGGTTCTTTTTCAAGCCAGACACAAAAGGCCACTGTCTTAGTTACCTTTCTATTGCTGTGAAAAGACACTGGGACAACTTATAAAAGAAAGCATTCAATTAGGAGCCTGTTTACAGTTTCAGAGGGCAGAGTCCATGACCATCATGGCAGGAAGCATGGCTTCAGGAATGCAGACATGGCACTAAAGCAGTAGTTGAGAGCTCACATCTTGAGACAACAGCCACAAGTGGCGGGGGGGGGGAGACAGAGACAGAGAGAGAGAGAGGGAGCGGAGATAGCTGGGAATGGTGTGGGCTTTTGAACCTCAAATCCACTCCCTGTGGCACACCACCTTCTCCGGCAAGCCCACACCTCCTAATCCTTCCCAAACAGTTCCACTACTGGGTAACAAGCATTCAAATATATTAGCCAGTGGGAGTCATTCTCATTCAGACCATCACAGCTACCCGTAACATGAAAAATAAATGACCCAGAGACAGATATTGGGGTTCAAACTGAAAATCAGAAAAGCAAAGTAGTGGGCCATTAGCTCTTCCCACTACCTCAGGCTGAACGGGCTGATCCTGCTGCCTCTCCTCAGCATGGCTGGAGAACCCTCAATGTGACTGGAGACTGAATGCTCCTGTCTTCTGTGTGGCTGGAGAATGAATGCCCCCTACTGAATACTGAAGACCCTGCTTCTATTTTATATACACCTCTAGCACTGGGATTAAAGGCATGTGATCTGTTACTCTTTTAAACTGATTCAATCTCATGTATCCCTGAGTGGCCTTGAACTCCAAGAGATCTGTGTACCTGTTAATCCTGAATCCAAGCTATGTATATAGCTTCTATGGCTAGTGGCTGACTTTGCTTTCTGAATCCTCAGTCAAGCTTTAAAAATGCATAAACAGTATATCACCACGGCTGCCTATGATATCATTCTGTTTATATGAAATGCTGAGAAGAAACAAAGCCATAGAGATGGAAAACAGAGGAGAGATTGCTGGGAGGGAGAAATAAGTGGGACGGGGAGGGGTGTAAACAGTCCTAAGGGCTCTCTTCGAATCGATGCTTGTGATGGTCACCCACCAGGTAACTGTGGGAAACATCCGAGTTGAGTTACACTCTAGACATGGCCAACTGTATGTCTTCTCTCTGTGCTGGACTGCTGGACTGGCAGAATATTAGTGGGTATGGATGGGCCCACTGCTTGGAGCAAGTCTTTCAAGGAAAGCAAAGCCCACAGAGCATGGCAGTATCTTATGGGGACATCTGAGACCCTGGATCCACCAGATCTGGCCTAGTCACTGGTTTCATGAGAGGCGTCTGTTTGCTACTTGTCATCTCCAGTTAGTTTTCAGTTCTTCCACTTGTGACTGGAGGGTTCCCAAAAAGCACTCTCCCTTCTGTTATCCCTGAGGACAAGAACAGCAGCCAGCACTGGGCCATCAGAAGCAATATCATAGTTATCGGTTAACCATAGAAGGACACCAGAGTGGGAAAGGCAGAATGGTTAATTCCCCCGAAAACTTCCAGGCTTCCAGACACATTGGCGGGAGATTGAAAAGTAAACACCTGATAAGAGAAAACGGCTGCTGTCGGTGTCCCTGACCAAGGACTGGCTTCCACGGGGTAGACAGGACTCTCACAATCCTTTAAAAATGATTTAAATAGACACAAGTCTCTTGCTAATGCACGACCAAGCAAGGGCATGGAAAAGAATGGACAGCCAGTTTGACTATCATCAAATCACAGGTGAGTCCACAAGAGCTTCCCACACACCTGTCCTGGTGAAAGAAGCTGGCAACATTGGAGGTTTTTGTCACTGAGACAAATGCCTGATTGATTTAGGAAGGAAAGACTTTTTGGGCTCCAGCCTTCAGAGGGCATGAATCCTGGCCAACCATCTGTGTTGTTTCTGTGCCTCGTGTGATCCGGCAGAGCTCCACAGTGTACGGACGTGGTCAGGCAGAGCTCCACAGTGGAGGGGCGTGGTCAAGGCAGAGCATTACAGTAGAGGGGCATAGTCAGGCAGAGCAACTGACCTCATCCCAGCCAGGAAGCAGAAAGGAGCAACAGAAAGGGACCAGGGACAAGATACTCCCTTTAAAGCCTCCCTTGTGACCTCTTTCCTCAGCTTCCAATAATCTATTAAGATTTTTATTCCATTGACCATTTAATCCATTCATTATGTCAGAGCCCTCAGACACACCCAGAGATGTACTTCACTGATCCTCTGGCCACCTCTCCATCACACTAGCAATTGTGACCATTGGGGAGTTTGTGGCATGGCGATGCTCACACACAACGCAGGGGAGCCCTACCTGCCATCGCCCAAACCTTATAGGGAGCAATGGGGATGTTTTGAAAGATGTGAACCATGCAGACCACCACATAACCATCCCCTCCACATATTTTCCTAAGGGGAAAAATGAATACCTAAAAGTCTGCAAGAACTGATATTCATAGCACCTTTATTTATAACATTAAAAAATGGGGAATATGGCTGGGAAGGCAGCTCAGATGATGAGTGTACGTGCACAAAAACCTGGGTTTGATCCCTAGACATAAACCCAGTGTGGCACTGCATGCCTGTGATCCCGGCACTCAGAGCTAGAGACAGGGGGATCAGGTCATCCTTGGCTAAACAGCAAGTTCAAAGCCACCCCAAGCTATGTGAGACTATGCTCAAATAATCAATAGAATAACTGGGAACAACCTATATATTCAGCAGCAGCAGAATGAACTAACAAATTATGTCTCTGCAATCAGTTACCCCTCAGCCAACAAAAAGCTAAGTGATGCTGTAGAGAGTAGCACGAATGAAAATTAAAACGGGCAGAGTAAAGAAAACCAGACAAAGGGGGAATACTTCATAATTCTGATTATATAAAATTCTAAAAATGAAAATTACTCCAATGAAACAGAAAGCAGATCTGCAACTACCTGGGAAAAGAGGAGGCAGGGAAGGGTTGAGGGAAAGAAAATTAATGCTGCCTGCTGAGGTGGATGGCTGTCAGCTCATGGTCCTTTGGGACCAGAAGGTCTCCAATGCTGTGCAGAGCATCGGCTTGTGGCAGTGTCTTCCCAGTCTGTACCCTCTGAGTGTCAGAGGGACTGAGCACAATTTGCTGACAGCAGGAGTGAGGGGACCCTTCCCTCCTGCAAGCAGTCCTGGGAAAGTTATTCCAGCTGCCAGGCCAGACAATTCTGGATAATGGATGACTGTTCTTTAACGCTGCTGTGGAATTGCGCCCCTCCTTAATCTACTGCAGTGTCATTAGGAGAGAAAACGTTTGCTTGGGGAGCTCCCATGGCCTTTGGAAACTGCAAGTTCAACACTAACAGCCAGGGCAGTTCTGGCCTTAACCCTCCCCTACACAGCCCAGGCCAAGGCCTTTCTTAAGGAAGTGACTCTTATGGGGTACTGTCATAAATACTTGGAGGCCTGGGTCCTGTTTTGAGGTACTTCCTGGCCTGGAGAGCCATTGGATTTGAGGAAGGGCAGAAGAACTGCTTGAAAGCACAGTGTGTCTAGTGGAGTAGGCATGGCTAGTGGCATGTGGCAGCTACTCGTGTTGCGTCCACAATCGGGAAGAGAGAGAGGGGTGCTAGGACTGTTGACTTACCGTTTTTTTATTCAATATGGAACCCAGAGTCCTTGGAATAGTGCCATACAGGGACTCCACCTCTAGGTATGTCTCCTAGGTGATTCCAAGGACCTCACCCTGAGGTAGATCCCGGGTTATTCCAAATGCAATCAAATTGACAGTGATGGTGAAACATTACTCACTTCCTCTGGGCTGAACAAGTCTGCTGTCCCTACCTGTCCCTTGGCCACACTCCATGACTGATTTGGTGGGTTATGAGAGAGACAGAGACAGAAAGAGAGAGAATACATCTGGGAGATGGACATGTTGAGAGATGTCCAGAGAGAGGGGGAGGGGGGAGCTGTGAGTGGATCTGATGAAGACACATTGTATGTGTGAAAGTGTCAAAATAATAAATTAAAAAAGATCACAGCCTTTTGCTCTTCCAGAAACACAATGGCTTAATTTGGTTAATTTAATTTTCAGACTTTTATTCTTCTCCAGCCATCGTTCCTCGGCATGTATGTATCAAGTTGGCATACTTGGATTATATGGCATTAGAATGTTAGATTTTAAAAACATCATTGGAGTGGCTGACTTGATTTTCACACACACACACACACACACACACACACACACACACACACACACCATGATTTTTGGTTTAGGATTGGGAAAGAATTTTCAGGAACTTCTGAAATGGCCCCAAGCATGCTTCTACCACTGTGTACTATGAGTTTCTGTGATGCTGTGTTCTTGGCGTTGACAGGAGATTGAGGTTATAAAATCAAAATAGCAATCAACTCTGAAAAATGCTGGAGATACTTGGCATCCTGTAGTCTCAAACATTCAGCCTAGGCTGAATTCTTTATGTAAAAATAACCAGCAAGTCTGTCTTATTAGTATGCAAATTTCCTTTTGTCTTTTAATAAAAGATACAATCAAATCCATAGTACAGAATTGTTTTTAACATAAGTGTCTTTATAATTTATTAGCAATAAATATTTGATTTTTTTTTTAATTTTTCAAGACAGGGCTTCTCTGTGGCTTTGGAGGCTATCCTGGAACTAGCTCTTGTAGACCAGGCTGGTCTCAAACTAACAGAGATCTGCCTGCCTCTGCCTCCCACGTGCTGGGATTAAAGGCATGTACCACCAACGCCCGCATAAATGTTTGATTTTTGTACCCGTTTTATATTCTTATATACCCAGGATGGTGTAAGAATTTCTTGGGTAGGAAGGATTTGTGAGTGGGAAAAGTTTAAGAAGCTTCAGGCTGGCAAGAAGGTAGGGAGTGTAGACCAGTAAAGCAGCTCACCTGCTGCTCAAGCCTGGCCACCTTCAGGAACACTCGTAGAGATGGAGGGAGAGAACTGACCCCACAGAATTGTCTCCTGGACTCTGGGCACACACCATGATGCATGGAGGTTCCCCTCCACCACCAAAACCATGTACACACACAATCCTAATAAATAAAGCCGCCCAGGGCTTTCAGCACGCCGGACAGCTCCCAGGGCGCTAAATGGCTTTTGCCTTCAGGCTCCCAGCATGACTCACTTCCTGTTGTCTTTGAAATGGAATTCTCAGTTGATGAAGGATATTTGTAAATCATGCCTTGTAACCAAAAATGAAAGCAGACACTAAGCCCAGGTAGTCTGAATTTGAATCCCAGGCCCAGCACCGGCTAGTTATATAATCTTAGTCACCTTTGTCCACCTCCCTCTGTGTTTGAAGACGGCTAAGCCAAGAGAGCTCAAAGCTTTTACAAAGTGAGTTACTAGAGTTACTGCTACCATTGTTTCCAGAGCTCTCCACAAGACATGGGGATTCTTGGATTTCATCACCAGTATGTATAATTAAACCATTTGTTTTATTAATATTATTAGGCTTTTTTTTTCTACTGTGATAGTGTGTTTTATAGTACTTGGTCAATTATTTAAAATATAACGAAGTGAAGATATTAGACTAAGTGGTGTTTGCACCTCCATAACTATGCCATTATGTGCTGTAATTACACCAATGTCTGTGATTTATGCAGTGTCGTGAGTGGGGAAAAAGTCTTTACAAGGCATAATGAGGAGGGACCTTGAACAAGACATGGGATGTGCAGACTGTCCAATCAGTTCCTTGTTGACACAGCCGTGCATTTCCCTCCTCGTCTTCCCTCCACGTGTGCTCAAGGTTTTTGGCAGGCGCACTCACCACTGTCCCCTCACAGACCATACTTCACTTCTGCCATCTTTTTGTGAGTTTCTAGAATAGACCACAGACTTTCTCTCCTCAGGGATATTTCCTATGCTGTGTTCTTTGCCAGACATGTAGAGTATCATCTAGAATCTTTCCCACAGCAAGTGGCAAAAAAAAAAAAAAATACAATTCAATGTAGTTTAAACAAATGCCGTGAAATTAATTGGTACATTTACCTGAAAAAGCCAGGACTGATCAATGACTTCAGACATAGCAGGATCTATGAACTTAGCATTGCCATGTCCTCTGTCTTGGCATCACTCACTGTCACACTTGGTGTTTGGGGTTGGCAGGAGTGTGTGGCCAGAATCGGGCTCCATTACACTGGCTTAGCATCTGTCTTCAGCATTGGTCATCATCTATCAATGGCAGAAATGCTTCCTGTGCCCAGGAGCTGATGTTTGGGAGAGCCCAGGTGTTAGGGGACAATTCAGTCCCACCTGCATGTTGGAGAGTTTTGTTTTGTTGGGTTCACTGTTGTTTTGGTTTGGTTTTGGGGTGTGTGTGTGCTCGCTTGTGTGTGTTTACATGTGCTTATATATTTGTGTGTTTAAGTGTGTTTGTGTGTGTGTGTGTGTGTGTGTGTGTGTGTGTGCTGAGTGCATGTATATGACATTCATTATTATAACAATTAAATCCACAGAAGGAAACAAAGAATGAAAATTCAAACTGGCATCAGTGGCAAGAACAGACTTTATTTAACATAGGGGTGTTACATAGGGATTTAACATAGGGATGCCTCAAGCGAGTAGCCATATCTTTCTCCAAGGGGGATGCTGATCTTATTTTGTATGTTCTGCCTTTGACATTAGGATGTGGTATACAATTGAATTTTTGAAAATGCAACAAAAAACCCTCATAATGTTTTAATAGATTTATGACTTTGGGTTGTACCACATTCATAGCTATCTGTGATTGACACACCACGGGTTGGACACGCCTGGAGAAGATTAAGCCCCAGATGGCTTAATCTAACCCCCTTCCTTACCAAATCTCCCATTTAGGATAGAAGAGGGTAACACTGAGGCTATGGAGGGGCTGCAGCTCCCACTTGCCCTGAGAAGAGCTAGACAAACTTTTTCTGAGGTCCCTGCCAGCCCAACATTCTATCCCTCTGCCCTGTGTCTGAGTGAAAGGCCTGGGGCTCGGGGGTTGGAGTGGAGGAGAGGGAAGGATCAATGGCAACCAGAAGGCCAGCCCTTGGGTAGAGCTGCTTGGGAGGCAGAGGGGCTGGTCTTACAGGCCAGTCTCCAAGTAAAGGTGCCCAGTAGGACCCTGTGTCGGGGCAGTTGGAGGAAGGAAGAGAGCAGAATACCACACCCTGGGAGGAATCAGAGCCGGGCCAGTTGCTGAGATGCTGTGTGACCTTGGGCAAGTCACATCCCCTCTCTGAGAATGTCAGTAGTTTCATCTGCAAAGTGGATGTGATTATTCTTGTCCTTGATGCACAGCTGCTTGGACAAATAAAACAGATCTAGGTAGACCAAGGGGGAAAGCCTAGATATTGATTTGGGCAGGACCTAGCCTTGCTTCACCTGTTCCTAGCCTCTGGTCATCAGCCAGGCCCCATTGGCTTTGTCACTGAGTCCAGTTGATTGGAGGAGGCAGGTCCTTTATGCAAATGAGCATTTATGCAAATGAGACTACTTTCTCCCTCCCCCCCTTTCTTCCCTCCTCCAAAGGCCCCACACTCCTGGTTGGTGCTCCCTGTTTGGGGTTGGAGCCTATGACACACTGACTTGCCATCTAAATGCAGGCAGGTCTGACCTCTATCCCAGAGCCCTGCTGCCTAGCCCTGTCACTGGCCCTCCCTCTCATCATGACAGCTGTGTGACTTTGAGTGAGTCACTTGACCTTTCTGAGCCTCAGTCTGCCCCTCTGTTAAATGCCAAGAAGGCTGCCCATGGATGAGTTCTGCTACTTTCTACATACAGGCTGGCGATCTTGCACAGACACTTGCCGGCAGCTTCCGATGCTGGGTGCTGAAGCTGCCCTGCCCTTGCCCGTGGCAATCTCCCTCTCCTCTTGGTCCCCATCCACCTTGCCCCTTCCCAACTCCCCTTGAACCTGTACCTCACCTCAGTCCTTGGTCCTGCGGTCATCTCCATCCAACAGCCACTTGGCTAATGTGGCCCCTTGAACCGCCCAATGGGGAGGCCAGGAGGGTGACCGCTTCTGCTCCATCACCCGCCCTAATGCGTCGTCTGACACTTTCAATTTATTTTTCAATTCCTTCGCCATCAAAAAAGACGATGATTAAATTCCCAGCATAAATGCTGTTTTACCAAACTGAATTAATCACCGAGAGGAGGGGTGGGCTCTGCCGCTCAGTGGAAGAGCAGGCAGTAGCAACGTGTCCTCACTGGGGGGAGAGGGGGGCAGGCTCTGGGTCCTTTCTGTAAGTCCTGCCGCAAGGAACCTCACTGGAGGTCACAGCCCCATAGCCCTCTGCCCCCTGCATCATCATCCTTTTCCAGGGTCTAAGGGGTCACTGCTTGTTAGAGCAAAATCAGAGACACAAGCCTGGCTCCTTTTACCCATCCTCAATTTGCAGTGTCTAACCCAGAGTTTGGCAGTTTCTGGTCTGCACACAGGGCCAAAGCTCCTGCAGGCTTGAGGCTTCAGAGCCTGGTAGACAGGGGCCCTGGACCCATCGCCAACAAGGTTACCAAGAACCTTAGCACCATACAGCAGCCAAGACCACCTCTCTGCCCTTCCTCCCCCCCCACACACACACACACAACTACACCCAGCACCCCTGGCCCTCACAGCTGCTCTATGCTCTGCTATACCCACGTCTGCTCCCAACCCTCACAGCAAAGCTCAGATACAAACAGCCCTGACTGCCACTAGGCCTGGAGTGATGGAGGGCTGTGGTGACTCCTCACACTGTCCCACCAGATTTCACCTCCCAGGCTCCACACCTCCAAGACTCTCTACCCTCTCCCCTGAAGTTGTCCTCCCACCCTGTCTTGACATCAAATTAGATGTTACCTCCTTAGAGAAACTTCCCTGGCCTTTGTCCCTCAGCCTAAGTTAGCTTCTTCCCCACAAGGTTCTCGCTCCAGTCCTTTCCTTTCCATCAGAGCACTTAACAGGAATTATAACTATGTTTTTATTCATGGTTTTTATTTACTGAACAGACTGGTAAACAGTGAAGGGATTATTGACTCAGGTCTGGAATGTGATACCTAGGTGCTACAGACAATGAATGAATGAATGAATGAATGAATGAATGAATGAATGAATGAATAGTAAATAAATGGTAAATTCTTCCAGGTACCAGACTAGACTCTAGAACCTGGGAGAAAAATTTGACACAGTCTGGGTTCTCAAAGGCTGGCAAACACAAACATGGTGACAATTGAACGAGGGCATTCAGCTACCATTCAACAGAGTAGAGGACGTAGAGAACTGGTGACAGCTTCAAGGAGAATGTAAGACCTTTGGTAGAAGGAGCTGTGTGATTTAAGTGAGATTGATGGGTTGAGTAAGGCCATGCTGCGGGACAAGAGGTGCTACCATGCTAGACAGTGATACGGAATGTCCTTCTGTATGTTGCAAATATGTGTTGCTTTTATTGGTTAATAAATAAAGCTGTAACAGAGTTATGGAGAGAAAGAAGGCAGAATCAGGGAGAAGCCATGTAGTCACCAAAGGCGTAAGATGCCAAAATATTACTGGTAAGCCACAGCCATTTGGTGATACACAGATTATTAAAAATGGGTTAATTTATAAGAGAGAGCTAGCCAGTAATAAGCCTGAGCCATTGGCCAATTATATTTAATATTAGCCTCTGAGTGATTATTTCATAAGTAGCTATGGGGACCTGAGTGTGGGAGAGAAACCAGTCCAAGGGGACCAGGAGGACAGAGAAAAACAACTACAAGAAAGGTTGGCAGAGGTCCAGCAAGACAGCTCATTGGTAAAGGGACTTGACCCTGAGCCTGATGGCCTGAGTTCATTACCCAGAACCCACATGGTGGGAGAAGAGAACTGACTCTTGCAAGCTGACTGAGACACATACACTGTGATGCCCCATACATACACACACATAAACACACATGCATACACAGACATACACACACATACACACACACACTAAGCAAACAAACAAATGTAATTTAATTAAAGATACATTGGAAAGGCCAGACGTAGGGGTCCCTAGAACCCTGGACTGAGGCTTCCCAATAATGCTGCTGCTGATGACGGTGATGACAATGACGACGATGATGCTGACAAGGAGGGAAGGGTCTTGGGAGAATTTTAGGCAGGAGAATGATCCGGTGACAGAGGGATGGTCAAGATGGAAAGATAAGGGGAGGTCACTCTAGTGCTCTGGACAGGGGTGTGGTTGGGTTCCAGGTGGTGAGAAGACACATGAGTCAAATCCAAATGCCACTTGAAGCTAGGCAGCACCTTCCCAGCCACAGTGTGGAGCCAGCCCCCCCCCCAATCATCCAAAGCTCCTTTCTCAGCAGATTGGGTGGATCTGTTCTAGATACTGCAGAAACCCAGGCCTTAAGCTGGTGGCAGGGTAGTGGGGAGCACAGATGGGAAGCCTGGCCCTCTGTCATGCTGTGACCTTGTGCTGATCACCCTCATCCAGCCTGGGATAACTCATGTGAACATCCCTTGACCTATGGTACCCAACAAAGCCAGATGCAGGAGTGTCTTAGGAGAGGGGCAAGAGGAAAAACTCTGGAGCTCGAAAGCACAAGGACTCCGGAGACCATACTCACATTCTTGGGAGCAGGGGGCACAGAAGAAAGACTTCAGCACACTTGTCCCAGGTGAGGATTGAGAGCTAACCATTCATGTCTCTGCCTGAAGACCAAGGATCTGGCAAGATGGACATGGACCCTGCCCAGCCACTGTGGTATGTCAAGGAGGCTTCTAGAAGGAGAAGACTCTCCATCTCTGTCTCTGTGCCCCACACAGGGTGTTTATTCTGATGAAAGCAGGGTTTGAAATGGGGCAACCCATGCAGGTTTCTTTCCTTGCTCAACAGCTGAATCAGACATTATTAACTTACCACCAAATAGCAGATCAAGTTCCAAAGCACCTACTGTGTGTTGTGCTTCATCAATTATAACAAACAGGAGCTGGAGAGATGGTTCAGCAGCTAAGAGCACTGGTTATTCTTCCAGAGGATCCAAATTCAGTTCCCAGCACCCAGTTAGTGGCTCATGAACATCTGTAACTCCAGTTCTAGGGGACCCCATGTCATCTTCTGACCTCCTTGGGCACTGCACACACATGGTATAGGCAGAACACACACTCATATAAAACTAAAGGTGAAAAATTTATAACAGTCAATGTTTGGTCCCCCCTGTGTGCTGGGCACAGGCTGAGCACCTTCCAAGCAAGATCTCATTTGTCTTCCACAATGACCCTAGAAACAGAGGCCCCACCAAGCCTGCTTTAGGGCCTAAGGTATGGATAGAGGAGGGGTGCATCCAAGGTCCTCCTCAGCTTCTAGGGGGACACAGAGCCTAAACTCTCAAGTGACCTGGGTGTTTAAGTCTATTAAAACAAGAAAGCAACTGTGGGAGAGGGAGAGAAAGGGTTGTAGGAGCCAGAGGGGTAGAGGACACCAGGAGAACACAGCCCACAGAATCAGCTAAGCAGGGCTCATAGGGGCTCATGGAGACTGAAGCAACAGTGAAAAAGCCTGCGTGGGTCTGCACTAGGTTCTCTGCATATAATTTATGGGTGTTAGCTTAGTGTTCTTGTGGGACTCCTAACAGTGGCAATGGGGGTGTCTCTGACTCTTTCACCTGCCCTTGGAACCCGAGTTGCCCTGCCCTACACAGTCTTGATGTGAGGGTTTGTGCCTAGTCTTATTGTAGCTTGTTACACCATGTTTGGTTGACATCCCTGGGAGGTCTGCTCTTTTCTGAAAGGAAACAGGGTCAATGCATATGGTTGATGGGGGTGGTGCACTGGGAGGAGGGGAGGGAGGGGAATCTATGGTCAGGGTGTGCTATAATGAGAGAAGTATAAAAGTATAAAAAATAGGCAAACAAATTAAATATTTCCTGATAATAAGGAGTCAAAAAGAAATATATTTCTTATGATAACAGCATTCTTAGTGCACCTATAATTTTACCATTTACTCAAGACAAGAGCAGGTTTGCATGATATTGAGATGGGCATGCACATTTGTTATGTAAAGAATTACATCTTGGCTGAATATTTGATGCTGCAGGACACAGAGCGTGTTTAGAGTTGATCAATATTTTGAAGCTATCATGGTCAATGCTGGGAACGTTTTATCATAAATTCATAGCACAAAATAGCAGACATGTTTAGGGCCATGCCAGAAATTGTCAGAAATTTTGTCCTAATCTCAAACAAAATTTATTTGATGACTGTGGTAGTTTGAATGTAAGTGGCCCCCATAATCTCATAGGGAGTGGCACTATTAGGAGGTGTGGCTTTATTACAGTGGGTATGGCCTTGTTGGAGGAAGTTTGTCACCGTGGGGGTGGGTTTTGAGGTTTTCTATGCTCAGGATACTTCCCAGTGAGTCAGTTTACTTCCTGTTGCCTGCAAAATGTAGCACTCTCGGGTCCAGCACCACAATTGCCTGCAGGCTGCCATGTTCCCTGCCATGCTGATAATGGACTGAACCTCTGAAACTGTAAGCCACCCCAACTAAAAGTTTTCTTTATAAGAATTGTCATGGTCATGATGTATTTCACAGCAATAGAAGCCCTAACTAAAACAATAACTTTACTTTTTTAAACCTAAGTCAGCACCTCAAACAGCAATTTTTAGCAACAGCATCCTAGTACAATCCAATCCAAAATACACTAATGCAATGTTGTGGGCTGAGAAATGATGGTAGGAAAATGTTGTCTTTGTTTTCTGGAATTGAACAATATGCTCCTGTAAGAGCAGATGGCTTTTATGTGGATGGTAGGACACGCTGCCATTAATAACAGAATAGTCTCAGATCTGTGTTGGGGGCACTCTGTGTTCAGTTGATGTCGCATGGCAAGATGGTATGGGCATCCCAAAGTGCCCATGCTGTGTGTTCAGCAAGGCTGCAGTGAAGTCACACAATGCAACGTCGGAAAGTGCTACAGAAAAGTCTCAGCCTCATTATGTGCTAGAACTTGAATTAGTTTTTGATTGTTTCATGTTCAGAAAGCCTTGTCGCTTGCCTAATTTTTCACACCCCTCGCACTCAGTTAACTAACGTATTGTGGGCTGTGGCCTACATTGCAGAAGCTGTGAACTACAGGGTGAACATAGATAAGATAGAGACAATGCACAGTGATGGGAACACTATGGGGAGGGACACTGGGGAGAGGTGATATCTGAACTGAGGTGAAGGAGCAAAGCTGTCCAACGCCCTGGGTGGGGCCAGGGGAGTGTGCCCATCACTCTCAAAGGATTCTGGGTAGGAGAGCAGTCATAGGGTCGTCTGTGTTAATGATGTTATCTGATTCATATTAACAGACTCTTAACTCAGATACTCAGCACATGAGTGGTACCACCACCACCATCACTATTATAACCATCATTATCATATCACCATTGCCCTGCCTATCAACCCTAATAGTCATCGTGACACCGCCTAGAGTCAGCCAAGAGGAAAGCCTCAATTGAGTAATTGCCCAGATCAGACTGGCCCATGGGCATGTCTGTAGGGGTTATCTTAATTGTTAAATGATGTAGGAGGGCCCAGCCCACTGAGGCAGCACCATTCACTAGGTAAGTAGCCCTGGACCCCATAGGAGAGCTAGTTATGCTTGCGTCTGGGAGCCAGCCAACAATCACTCCTCCATGGTTTCCGCTGTACTTCCTTGGCTGTGAGTATGCTCTCTGATTAGAGGAAATGCTGCATGGAATAGCAAGTGGTCTTGCCTTCAAGTTCCTGCTTGAGTTCCTGACCTGACCATCCTTGATGATGGATGGGCTGCAACCTGGCATGCTGAAATAAGCCATTTCCTCTTCTAAATTAATTTTAATCAGAGAGTTTTATTACAGCAATAGAAATTAAACTATAACACACATTGCTACCATTGTCACCATCATCATCATCACCACTACCCCCACCATCATCAAAACCATCACCACCTTCACCATCATCACAGCTGCACGGTCGTCATCACTATTACAACATTCGCCACCATCATCGTTACTGTCACTGCCATCATCACCATCATATCACCAGCATCATCACCATTACCATGGCCACCGTCATTGTTATCTCCAGAGCAGCAGCAGCAGCAGCAGCAGCAGCAGCAGCAGCAGCAGCAGCACACTAATGGTTGTCATTCTGAACGCAGGTACCTCCCACCCACCTGTTCCCAGGTCTTCACCAAGAGGTGTAGAGATGAGCAATGCCCCTCCAATGGAGCTGCTCACACAAGGACTCCAGGACCAAGAAGCACCTGAGCTTCCAGTGGAAAGGGTGGCACACTGTGGGCTCCATCCACCCCCCCACCTACTCCCCATCCCTTTACAAAAACTCCTCATGCACTTCTGAAAAGGTTTGGCAGCCCCTGCTGACAGACCATGTGTCAGGGACCTGAGGAAGGTCTAACTAATTATCATTGTCCCCTTTGCAGATGTCTGCTATATGATGCCAATGCTGGTGACAAAGGTTCCAGTAATTCTGTTTGAACAGCCCTTTCCAAGCATATGTTTTGCCATTTGAACCACTAGGAAAACAGTTCATTTCTGAGGCCACTGTGTTTGGAATGGGCTGGCTGGGCTCAGAGGGAACCAGAGTGAGGGACACAAAGTAGAATCAGCTCTTTGGAGCCAGAGTGAGGGACACAAAGTAGAATCAGATCTTTGGAGCCAGAGTGAGGGACACGATGTAGAATCAGATCTTTGGAGCCAGAGTGAGGGACAGCCTGGGATCAGGTCTGTCTCACCCAGAGCTCATCTCGGAGCCCTCTCACCTCTGCCCTGATTTCCTCAGGCTCTGTGAATTCACATCACTGGAAAGGAAACTCGCCAGATTACAATCCGACTCAACCCATCCCTTCTGCCCCATGCCTCAATCACACATGGATCTTGGATCACTTTGATTCCGATGTGACTTAAGCTGAGCCCTTCACAGGGTGAAACTCAAGTTTATGCTTATCAGTCAGAGCTAATGCCAGCATCCCCCTAAGCTGCTCTCCAACATACCACCCTCCCCCGCCCCACCACAGATCCCCTCACTCCTCACATGGCCCAGAGACACGGATGCTCATCCTAACCTTCATCTTGCAGATGACTGAAGTCCCTGACCAAGGCCACTTGAAGAGTTGTAGATCTGAACCTGGAGCCAGGTGGCATTCTTTGGATTGGCTGGAGGTTGTCTCATGGGGCACAGCTTGTGTCTCGGTGCCATGCTTTCACTGGTGGCTGGCAGGACTGCAGACAGCAGGTACACAGCCTCAGTTCTCATTGACTTCTGGTTTCTCAGTTCTTTCTTACTACCACTCCAGAGCTCCAATGTCCAAGATGCTTCCTCCACTCACATGGAGGCACCTGGGCTGGCAGGGCTCGGGTTGGTGGCTGTCTCACTGACTGAGAAGTTTCTCCAGTGGTCCTTAGGCTTCTTCACAGCTGGATACCTATCCTGAAGCTGGCCCAGAGTGAGTGTCCCTGAAGACAAGCAACAATGTGTCCTGATTTGCACCCTATTGTTATGATAAATGCCAGGACCAGAAGGCACTTGGAGAGGAAAGGGTTTATTTAACCTTACAGCTCCCAGGTCATAGTAGGTCATGAGGGCAGGAACTCAACAGGGACAGGAACCTGGAGGCAGGAACTGAAGCAGAGGCCATGGAGGAGTGCTGCTTACTGCCTTACTCACTGTAGCTTGTTCAGTTTGCTTTCTTATATACCCCAGGACCACCTGCCCAAGGATGACGCTGCCCATAATCAGTCATTAACCAAGAAGATGCCCCACAGACTTGCCCATGGGTCCATCTGATAGAGGAACTTTCTCAATAAAAGATCAGATGGCCTTGTGTCAAGTTGTCAAAAAAACATCAAACCAGGCCAGGGAGGCTGATGAGAAAGAGAAGCCTCAACAGCATCACTTCTGGAACACTCTGTTGGCGAAGTAGCCACAGACCCCTCCCCTCTGGCCTGGAGGGAATCAATCACACTGAATCACCTGATACAAAACATATGGATTAAACATTATCTGGAGCTAGTTGGTGGTGCACACCTTTAATCCCAGCACTTGGGAGGCAGAGGCAGGTGAATCTCTGTGAGCTCGAGACCAGCCTGGTCTACAAGAGCTAGTTCCAGGACAGCCTCCAAAGCCACAGAGAAACCCTGTCTCGAAAAACCAAAAAAAAAAAAAAAAAAAAAAAAAAAAAAAAAAAAATTATCTGGAAATCAGTTTCCCTACCTGTCCCACTCTGCCTTCTTGGTAGAGAGGTCTGTCCTCCCCACTTTACACTCTCCCATCCCCACACCTTGACCATCACCTCATGGACACTTAGCCCACAGTGTCCTCCAGCTCCAGCCTTCCTTATAGTCCTGTCCCCACTAGCTGAGATCCTGAGAGGAGACCTCAGGGTTCCCAAAGCGGGGTCAGCAGCCACATGCAGCTCCCTCCTTCTCTACCTCTCTAGACCTTCACTCAGTCTCAGTTGCTCCAAGGCTGGGACTGCACCCTCACATCCGCTGGCTCTGAACCCCTCAGCCCCGCCCATGGAAGGTATGTGAGACTCCAGTGCTCTGCTCTGGGCTTCCTGCCCGGTTCCCTATCCTTGCCCTGGACCCCATACAGAGCCAAGGACACAGACAGCACAGCTCCTGGAGGGTCCAGTGACTGTCAAGTCTCTCACACAGCTAGTTGCTCAGAAACACCTAAAAACTGGGCTGGGAGTCCCTAGCCTCAGCTCTGGGAAGCTTTCTCAGTTCTGATATTTGCTGGCTACAACAGGGATTTGTCACTCTGTCCACACCCTCTCCGACCTCATTAGGCTTTGATTCCAGTCACAGGATCCAAGCTGTGTGAGTCTGGGCCATTCAGACAAGACCAGTGACTCTTCAGTTACTACTGCCCCATCACTGTTGGGACAAACAGGTTTCACATGTGGATCCATGAGAGGCAGAAAATTGCTGCTAATTTGTCACTTATCTTTTTCTTTCCAGAAGATTGGAGTGATAGAAAGTTCCAGAACCCCTGAGCCCAAGGTCTCTGAATAAGGTTAAGGTTTATTGAAAGCTGACTTTGTGCCAGGCACATTCCCATTGTCTCCCTCACCTGGCTTAACACTCAAAGTAGCCAGAAGGGTATGCTATCCTCCTTACCACACCCAACAACTGAGACAGAAGTTTGGCTTAGCCCACAAGGCAGGAGATCCTCCTACCCTACTTCTGGTTCTGCCCAGCTCCAAAGCCACAGGCTCTTGAGCAACAACCTCAGCTGGGGTAAGCCCTGGAAGGGAAATCAAGTTGGGTCCAACACACACCTGCCTGCAGTGCGGGTCCCATTCTGTAGGAGCCAGCCCTGAAGGAGCCACTAACCAGAGTCACATGTCCTATAGGAACCCTGCAGTGCACTCCAAGGATCATATAGTGCCTACTCTTTGCTCTGTAAATCTTCAAGGGGCCTTTGGCCAAAGCAATAACATTCTGATTTGAAAAGTTAAAAGACTTTGAAATTACGAGCCCTGAGCCTGGCTCGAGCCCTGAGTAAGGACAAGACAACCACGGTGGCAGAGAGGAAAATACAAAGAGGGGAGCCAAGCAATTTCCCTTCCACCACAGCCTCAGGATTCCATTAACCTCCCTGCCCAGAGCCTGACACTCTGAGAAGGAGCAGGAGGGAGGGGGCTGCATGGGCTCCATGGTCACCATGCCCTTGCCGAGTCCCAGGTTCCTCCATCAGTGTCTTTTGTAGTGTAGGAGTCCAGATGTGGCCGCCAGCCCTGCCAAGGTCAAAATGATTCTCATTCTTTGGGGTTCAAGGTACAGGGGAGTTTTTGACAGCACACTCAAAGGTATTCAAAGACGCAGCACCTGTTCCATGCTTTCAAGGCTCAGGTCTCAAAGGGCAAAGCCGTCTTGTTCCAGGTAAGCTTCAACAGAGGGTCATCTGTGCCTGGCCACAGAAGAAGGGAGGAAGAGCAAAAAGTGAGAGCCAGAGCGCTGAGCTGACAGCCCAGAATCCAACTCACCCAGCCAGAAGGTTGTGTGGTAAGATGGGAAAGAGGAGGAGGGTTCTTACTTGCCTCTGTACCAACCACTGTGCAACAGTGTACTGAATAGTTTTATAACAGCTTGACACAAGCTAAAGTCACCTGAGAGAAGAGAACCTCTACTGAAAATGCCACCAGAAGATCAGGATATAGAAAAACTATAGGGCATTTTCTTAATTAGTGACTGATTATAGGGCAGGGGGAGGGGGCATTGTGGGTGGTGCTATCCCTGGGCTGGTGGTCTTGGGTTCTACAAGAAAGCAGGCTGAGCAAGCCATGAAGAGGAATCCAGTAAGCAGCACCCCTCATGACCTCTTCAATCAGCTCCTGCCTCCAGATTCCTGCCCTGTTGAGCTCATGTCCTGACTTCCTTCAGTAATGAACATTGATGTGGAAGTGTAAGCCAAATAAACCCTGTTCTCCCCATCTTCCATTTTGGTCATTGATGAAAGATGTCCTTCTATATGCTGTGAATATATGTTTCTCTTATTGGTTGATGAATAAAGCTGTTCCAGCCAATGGACAGGCAGGATTTAGCCAGGTGGGAAATCCAAACAGGGATAGAGAAAGGTAATAGGTGGAGACAAGGAGATGCCAGTTAACTGCCAAGGAAGCAAGAGGCCCGGACATCACTGGTAAGCCAAGGCCACATGGAGATACACAGATTAATAGATATGGGTTAATAATTAAGAGAGAGCTAGCCAATAAGAAGCCTGAGCCATAGGCCAAACAGTTCATAATTAGTATAAGCCTCTGTGTGTTTATCTGGGACTCAACAGCTACGAGACCAGGCAAGACAGAAACTCCGTCTACAGGCCATGGTATTTTTTCACAGCAACCCCTAACTATGACAGGAAGTAAAAGAGAAGGATTGTGTGGGCCCTGACTTTGTGGCACAGTGGCCTCAGAACACAGTGGCATTGTCTATCACCCATGGGGCCTCACACCCATTACTCCTCTCCTGTGGGTGAAATAAGATATGAATGGAATAAAGGGAAGCAATCTTCTCCCTGTCAATCATATACAGTAGCAGATCCATCTGCACTGCTCAGCACACTCTATTCTAGACCCACTGCCCATGATCCTGCCGCTTGACCTACACTAACCTTCCAGCCAGTAAAAACAGGCAAATCAGGCCAACACAAGTGAGGCCCACGGGACATCCAGCCTGCTGGTAGACAACTGTGTTCCAGTACTATCCTTCAATGTGGTTTGCAATGAGACCTGAGCCTTTCTTGCCATGTAACCTCAGATAGCCCCACCTAGGAGCTGGCAACTGGCAGGAAGACATGTGACAGCTCAGACCAGCATCTGTTATTCCTAACTCAACTGCCCACTGTTCATGGTGGGTTTGTTCTGAGTTAACCCCTGCTATCCCAGGTGCCTCTGAAAGAGACCATGGCTGTTATAATAGACGTCATTGCTAACCTAGCATTTCAGAAAGTGCCTGAGCCACAGAACAGAGGAGTCCAGAGATGATGATGATGGGAGAGGCAGACAGAACAGCTCTCCGAACTGTGGCTGACACCTGGCCAGAGTTGCAAGCCTGAGCTCCAGAATGACTGCTTGCTTCTATTCCCACCCTTATGTGGCCTGTAGGGTGAAGACGAGATGTTAGACTGGGTTTCAGGGTGTCCATCCACTGTCTTCTCAGACTGCAACTCTGAACAAAGTGCAGTTGAAAGATTCAATCCTTCATTGATCATTGGCATCTGCAAGCAAGAGGGAACCATGAGTCCTAGTGCCCAGGCTCACACATGCCTTCAGCATTAAATACCAGCTGCTAACACCTAGAACACCTCATCTCAGCTCTTTCTCCCTGGGGCTCACTCTCTCTCTCTCTCTCTCTCTCTCTCTCTCTCTCTCTCTCTCTTAGTTACTTTTCTATTACTATGAAGAGATACCATGGCCAAGTCAGTGTATAGAAGAAAGATTTTAGTGGGACTTACAGTTTCAAAGAGTGGGTCCATGACCACCCTGGCAGGGGGCAGGCAGGCAGGCATGGAAATAGAGAAGTATCTGAGAACTCACAACTTGAGATAACACCCACAAGTTGAAGAGAAAGCTAATTGGGAATGGTATGGATTTTTGTTAACTCAAACCCAACCCCAGTTACACACCTTCTCCAGCAAGGCCATACCTTCTAATCCTTCACAAACAACAGTTCCATCAACTGGGGACCAAGATTTCAAATATATGGGCCAATTCTCATTCAAACCACAACATTCGTTTACTTTCCTATATCTTTTTGTTGTTATTGTTGTTGTTGTTACACTTTTATTTATTTAGTGGATTGTGTGCCTCTTTGTGTGTCTTCGTGTGTGTGTGTGTGTGTGTGTGTGTGTGTGTGTGTGTGTGTGTGTGCAGCAAGCACCTTCACCCACTGGGCCATCTTGCCAGGCCTTCTCCTATAACACGTGTAAAGGTATCTCCCAACACCCTACTTTGTCAAACACCAACTTTGATTTTCCTGAACAAAGAACAATCTGACCAAAATTTGTAAAAATAATACACTTTTGACATCAAAATTCAGAGGTATAGTGTAAAATATTCAAACAATAATAATTACCCCAAAAGGCACTCTGCAGGTGTATATGAAGCAGTAGATAAGAAAAAAATGAAATTACATATGCCATTCTTCATTTTAAACTACTAGATATAATTTACTCCACTTGACATAACAAATGAAAATCAAGGTGAAACAAATAAATATTAATTTCAGATAAATGGTACTTTGTAGATTTTTTTTCTAGAAATGCCTTCACAGTAAGGAAGAAAAAGCACTTAATGTAGGCATGGCAGCCACATCTATAACCCCAGCATCCTGGGGGTTGAGACGGGCTGTTATAAGGAATTACAGGGCAACCTTAGCTATACAGACAGCCTGAGGCCAACCTGGGATACCTAACCAAGCACTTTCTCCAAAAGTATCAATACAAAGCCAAATACACTTATAATGTCTAATCTTAGTTGTCAACTTGATGAGACCTGAAATCAACTAAGGGGCAAGCCACTGAGCACACCCATGAGAAATTTCCCTATCGGGTTAACTGAAGTGGGAAGACCCACCCTGAATGCAGGCACCACCTTCCAGTGGCAGCACAGGTAGATGAGGGCTGAGGGGAAAATGTTCACATTTTGACTGCTTACCTTGCCATCTCTCTAGGGAGTTCATCTGTCCTGGTGCTGCCCCATCCACCACTGCATCCAAAGCCAGCTTCTTCGGCCTCCAATATGAACTGAATACCAGCAGCTCTGCAGGAATCCTCTAGTCCTTCAGCTGAGGTGTCCAGCCTTGTAGTCTGAGCAAGCTATTGGTCCTCATCTTCTCCAGTATGAAGAAGACTGTTGTTAGGCCGCCCACACTGTGTTGCGTAATCCAATCTAACGAATCCCTCCTTTAGAAGATTTGTTTTTATTTTACATGCGTGAGTGTTTTGCCTGCATGTACATCTGTGCAACATGTTTGTGCCTGGTGGCTGTGGAGACCAGAAGTGGTCAGACTCCCAGGAAGAGGAGTTACAGACAGTTGCAAGCTGCCATAGGGTGCTGAGAATTGAACCTGGATCCTTTGGAGGAAAAGAAAAACAGCCAGTGCTCTTAACCACTGAACTGTCTCTCCAGCCCCTGATAAATCCCCTTTTAATATATATGAATCTAACATCTGTTCCTCTAGAGAACCCCGTCAGTACAAGACAGACTGCCTAGGAGTAAAGCTGACAAAGCTAGACAAATGCTGCTCCTTCTAGCCTTGTTATTACTGTGTCAGGATTGGGGGCATTCCGTAGTGTCCCAGAAGAAGCACAGGGTCTCTTCTTGGGCTGGAACGCACCAAGAAGAGCAGAGTGGCTGGGATCTGTCTGTCTACACCACACAAAGGGGGGTTACAAGTATCACCATGCCTGGCTTTTTCTATGTGGACACTAGGGATTAAATTCAAGTCTTACAAGGCAGGCATTTAACAAACTGAGCTCCGTGACGTGAATATATTCTTTTACCTAAATCACCAGACATATTTTAGTTTATTTCTTTCCTTTTGTAATGCTGTGGCCTGTGAATGTTAAGGCAAGCTCTCTCCCAGTGAACTATGGTCCTAGCCATTGTATTGCAATTTTATTTCTTCCAACCTTGTCTTAGGCATTGTTCCCACTTGTGTGCACTTTTGATCCACAGATCCATGTCTTCAAACTTTTTCTTTTAGTATATCTTTCAGTATTTTTACACCTCTGGTCTCATGGAATGTTTATCTGTTGGATAACTTTGACTGTCTTTTGTGCCTCTCATCTCTGTCCTCTTTGACCAAACACTCAAAAGGTAACATTCTTTTCTATTTAATATTGGGTAGCAGTCTAAGGCTTTTCCACTATCGCTCATTATAGAAGACTGCATTTGTTTCATTTGCTTGGGTTTTCTGTTGTTGTTTGTTTTGTTTTTAAGTCTTAAGGGTTGAATCCAGGGCCTCAGACATAATAGACAAACACTCTACCAATGACCTACATCCCAGCCCTTCTTTTTAATTACTTTTAATTTTGACAAGGGCTTTAACTAAGTTCCCCAAGCTGGCTCTAAACTCACTCTATAGTCCAGGCAGATCTTGAACTTCGAATCCGCCCACCTCACCCTCCTGCGTAGCTTGGATTACAGGTCTGTGCCACTTAGGCCCAACTTGGTGGTGGTGTATTTTGTGGAGTTTCATTGGCTTCTCTTCCCTCCCCATCCTGCCTCGTCTACCTTAGTTTCATTCCTAAGAACAACTCCTGGACACCCACCTTGTGAGTTCATGCTCACTTTCTATTCCCATATTTGCTGGTCCTTTTTATTCATTTTCATTCTGTTTTTGATTTTAGATTTCTTGAGATATCTCACTTATATCTCTAGGTTGGCCTCAAACTCATGAACCCCCGTGGCTCAGCCTCCTGACATCTGGGATGACAGACACAAACCACAGTACTTTTTTTCTCTTGGACCTTTTTAAAGAGTTGTTGTGTGAACTGATATTAATAGGCCCTGGAAAATGCTACTTCCCCTATGTCCTCAGCAACTTCCTGTCTTTTCCATGTTTCCTTCCTCTTCCAGAGTCCCTGCATGCTTCTTTCAGCACCTTTGTCAACCAAGAAGGTCCTTGTAGCAAAACTGTGTAGGCAGAATAGGGACAATGGCCTTAGGCAGTAGGCAGCTCACATCAGGCCTTGTCATCTTAGACCTTGTCTCACAGCTCAAAGCATGAGGCTTCTTGTCCCTGAAGCCAGCAGGCCCCACAATGCCTCTGGGGAGGACAGGTGGGTGGGTCCTAGATCTCTGCACAGAGGATTACCAGCTATTCAGGTCTAGGGTATCTTTTGGGGTGTGTCCATAAGACCTCAGCTTTCCTACATGGAAAACATCTTGGGAGTGTCTGCATGGATTCAATTTCCTCTGGTTCTGGTCTACATTCCATAGTCTGCAGAGGAAACCTCCTGGGTCTGTGGTTTGGAGCTGTGGTCATTTCTGTTTTCAATAAAAATGAAAGAAACAACAAAGCAAAACTCCCTGCTATGTTCTGTTTCTTGTCATTACTACCTTCAGTTAGTTTCAGAGAACAGAATCCAAGCAGTCAATGTCATCATTCTTAATCTGGAAATAAATGCCCTCTTACCTCCCTGTCTCTAACGAACTCCTGATGAGTGATCTAGAATGCCACAGAGGGCATAACAGTGGTGGTAGCATGGATGAATAGACTCAGCACTTAAGCACAGTGCAGGGATCTTGCTGGTACCCTCGTCTACCCCACAGACAAATATTGATAGCCACCCATCTACCTCACAGACAAATCCTGATACATTGCCCAAAATTCTCTCTGACTTTGAGCTTTAGTGTATTGTATTCAAGACTTGCCTGCTAAATGCACAGCCCAGCACTCCCACCACTGTGTCTGCAGCACCACCCAGACATTACCAATCAATCGCAGTGTTGGTCCCCCCCTCCCTGCATCTTCCTGCATTATGTTATGAGAAGATTTAACCAATGCAAATCAATCTTTTTATCATTTCAGTGTTAGAGATTCGTTGGTCACATCAGACCTTCACAGAGGAGTGAGAAAGGCCTGGGTTGACGTTTAGGTCTTTGATTAGAAGCAGGGTGACTTCAGCCAAGACTCCTCTGAGTCTCAACCCAACTTCTAAAAGCAGGATGGTTGTTAGTCCATATATTAAAGGGAAGAAACATACAGGACAGGGTGTGTTAGCCAGGCCTGCAGAATACTCCTCAGAAAGCAGCACCAGGCACTGAGCAATTACTTGAGAGTTTGGACAGGATATTCTCAGATAGACATGCTCTTCGGTCTGTGGTTAGCCGGAGCTGGCTGATCTTGGCTGGTGTTGGTCTTAGTTAGGGGTTTTGTCCCTGTGAAAAGACACCATGACCATAGCAACTCTTATAAAGGAAATCATTTAATTGGGGTGGCGGCTTACAGTTTCAGAGGTTCAGTCCATTATCATCACGGTGAGGAACATGTCAACAGGCAGGCAGGTAGAATATGAGTGAAACAGCTGAGAGTCCTATATCTTGCAGGCAACAGGAAGTTGACTGAGACACTGGGCAGCATCCTGAGCATAGGAAACCTCAAAGTCTGCCCGACAGTGACACACTTCCTCCAGCAAGGCCATAGCCACTCCAACAAAGCCCCACCTCCTAATAGTGTCACTCCCTATGAAGATTATGGGGGCCAATTATATTCAAGCTACCACAGTGTTTCTGTTGCTGCCATAAAATACCTTGGCACAAAGCAACTTAGTAGAGAGAAGACTTTAGCTCATAATTCCAAAGTACAGTCCCTCATTGAAGAGAAGACACAGGGGCAGGAGCCTGAGACACCTTGTCACAATCATAACTACAGTCAAGAACAGAAAGAAATGAACTCATGCATGCTCACGTGCTTTCTTGCTTAGCTCAGTTCCACAGTTTTATACTCTTCAATACCCCCTGCCTAAGGAATGATGCCGCCTACAGTGGTGAGTCTTCCCACATCAATTGACTTAAGACACTCCACCACAGACATACCTCATAAGCCAACCCAATGTAGGCAACGCCTCACTGATATTCTCTTCCCAGGTGGTTCTAGACTGTGTCAAGTTAAAGTTAATCAACACAGATGGCCTTAGGCCATGGATGTGTGGGTATTTGGTTGTCATCTGGGGTGAGGGGATCCTCTCATTCCCAGCATGTTACTCCAAGGGCTTGTTTTCAGAACACCAGTAGGATTGAAAGAAATGAGATAGGAGAATATATAGTCTCTGGGGGCTCAGGGCCTGAGATGCCTGTCATTTCTGTCCCATTCTGCTAGCTAAAATGAGTCACTAGCTGGCTACTGAGGTAGGGGAAGAGACTGGGGAGTGATGGATTGGTCTACGGGGAGAAGTACAGAATGGCACTTTGTGCTGAGTCTACCATGGTATGTCACATACTCATAGCTATTGTGGAGACACAAGAGTAGGTCTTGGAAAAACAGAAAATTCCCAATAGCCTTCTTTTTCTCTTGTGGATGGAGTTTAAAATTTTGTCTTTATTGTTCTTATTTCTCTCTCTCTCTCTCTCTCTCTCTCTCTCTCTCTCTCTCATCTCTGTGTGTGTGTGTGTGTGTGTGTGTGTGTGTGTGTGTGTGTGTGTAAATGCACTTGAGTACAGGCCACCATGGAGGCCAGAAGAGAGACTTAGAACCCTTGAAGTTGGGTTTCCAAGCAGTTGTGAGCCACCTGACATAGGTGCTGGGAGCCAAACTTGAATCCTCTGCAGTACCCATCCTCATCATGTCTCATGAAGGCATCCCTCCAGCCTCGTGGATGGAGTCTACACAGTATGGATAGGACAAGATTTCAACCTGTCCATTATTGAAGAACTAAGTGAAGGTATGAGGCTTGGGGTGCCTGGGTCAGCGGTGCCTGGGTCAGCCCTGCCAGCTGCATGGGATGGGAGGCAGTGATGAGCGGTACATGAGGATCCATGCACATTGCTGTCAGTGAGGTCAGCTCCCTCCAGCTCTCCCTTATGTTTCTTGTGGGTCACACAGTCATTGGGGAGAAGGCTCTTCATTGACATTTTCTGTCCACCTGATAATTATTTGGTGACCAAATCTGATAGGAACAGGATCAATTGGTACACTGTGAAGGCTACTGGGCATAGCAGCCATGTGACCTTAGGCAAATGTCTTGCTTCCTGGGGATAGATAGATGAAAGAGGATTGTGTTTAACCTTGAAGTTGGGGTTAGTATATGAACTCTGTGATACAGAATGGATTTTTTTTCAGTTTGTCGGAAAGTCACCCCACTGACATCTCCCCGCACTCTCTACCCTTCCCAGTCTCCATAGCCAACCTTCTAGAAGGTCACTGGCTCCATGAGGTTCATGGGCGCCTCTGCCTTGTTGTTCAGGAGTTCCTGTTTCTTTGAACTTCCAAGCAACACAGTAATCCTTGTTCCCAGTTTCATTTCTAATCCTGTGATTTCCACGGTGCCAACAGTTATGACAACAGAATGAAGCACAGGTATTCTGTGTCCTGCCTGCAAATTACACACAGCAGCAGAACATATTGGGTTTATCTTGTGGGTACTGAGGTGGATAGACAGACATCAGCTCCAGACAAAAGGACAGGGTGGGTAGGAAAGTCCCTGGAGTGCAGAACTGTACCAAGTGGTCAGGGAGAGGCTACAGGGGTCAGGGTGGTTTCTTGTGCCTGCCTGGGAGACTTGCATGGTGCGATGAGCAAGAACTTTGAGTTCTACTTGGGTTCCTGGGGGCTCAGGAGAATGGGTTAACTTGAACACTTCGTTTCCCACAGATAGGATGATGATCACCATGTGTGGTCCTGTTGCTCTTTTGTTATGTAGAACTGACAGAAGGCTCCCCAATTTCTAACTTACCTAGTAAAGTCCCCAGAAACCCCTTTCCCACTGAGGTATCAGTCACAGGAACATCAGGACACCCTGACACTGGCCCCATCGTGATTTGGAGCCTGGGTGCACATACAGCTGCCCTCTACCCTGCTCTTGTCCTCTGGAGTCCACGGCAGCCTCCACACCTGCTATAGGCATGTCTGGGAGTTCAGTAAGCCTTTAAAGGTCCCCCGCTGTACAGTCCTGAGGTCCACAGGGGTCCACATTCTCCCAGGCATAAGCATGTCCCCCCCCCCACAAAGAATCTCCACTCTACCAGTGAGGAAGGGTACATGGCCCCCTCTGCCTGCATCCAAATCCTGCCATTTGGACTTGGGAAGAAAAAGCAGGAGGTATGATCAATGCTATCATTTCAGAGTTTAACCAGTGTCAGGCCATGGTGGGAGGAAGAGGGAATCTCAGTCCTGTGGTATGGAATGGGGAGCAGCATGAACGGCCTCCTAGGCTCTTGCTGATGTCCTTGGGGCCAGATGGATGATGTTTGTCAAGAGATTGAGCTTCCACAGAAGCAGGGCTCAAGGGAGAAAGATGAGAAGCAAAGGTGAAGAGGGTGATACAGCTCAGACACGGATAAAACAGAGGCACAAGCCCAGCATCACTCAGACCCCTCCTGGATCTGCCCTCATGAGCTACCATCCTGGAGCAAACCCCTGCGCCTTCCAGACTCCACTGTCCATATCTGGAAAATGGTACAACAAGGTTAAGTGTATCGTGGTGTTTAAATAGTACATATCAACCATGGAGAGTGTAGGCTGCCACCTTGCTCACAATTGAGTAGATACTTGCTGTGGATAGAAGCTCCACTTTGACCTCAGCGCAGTGCAGGACCTAGGGTCTTCCTGCCCTAGATATCCATAGTGCTGCCTCCTGCCACTTAATGCCCCATGTCTGCCCACACCTCCAGGGAAGCAAGAACAAGCCCTTCTCTCTTCCCTCCCAGTTCTCCAATGTGTAGGATAGGTGCTTGAAAAATATTGAGGCATCACCATACCATATGATAAATGTCATGAGATGAATTGTGTTCCTCCCCCAAATTCACATGTAGCACAAATTCTAATCAGTATTAATAATAAGAAAATGGAGTCGGATATTAAGGGGGAAAGAGGAAAGATCAGGGAAACAAAACAGCCAGCCACTAGAGAGTTCTTACCTCTGCCAATGTTCAGACCATCATGTCCTCAGACTGCATCCTCAGACTGACTGCCTCAGACCGCCATGAGCTCCTGTCTCCTCCCACCTAACATTCCCCTCTCCACCTGTCATCCATACTCCTTCCTGTCTCCACCTCCTTAGTGCTGGAATTAAAGGCATGTCACTCCAAGTGCCAGGATCACCTTTGTTTTTTGGGTTTTTTGTTGTTGTTGTTGTTTTGTTTTGTTTTTTTTGTTTTTTGGGGTTTTTTTTTGTTTTTTAAGAGACAGGGTTTCTCTGTGTAGCTTTGGAGCCTATCCTGGCACTTGCTCTGGAGACCAGGCTGACCTTGAACTCACAGAGATCCGCCTGCCTCTGCCTCCCGAGTGCTACGATTAAAGACGTGCGCCACCAACGCCCGGCCCAGGATCACCTTTGTGTGAGCTCTGTTTCTCTTTTGGATTGGATCAATTTCATGTAGGCCAAGGTGGCCTTGAACTAACTGAGATCCATCTGCCTCTGTCTCCCAAGTACTGGCATTAAAGGTGCATACCACCATTGCATACCACTAGTGTGGCTGCTGGGAATAAAGGTGTGCCACCACTGCCTGGCCTCTACAGCTAATGGCTAGCTTTGCACTCTGATCTTCAGGCAAGCTTCATTTGTTAGATCATGAGCAAAATATTACCACACCCACATATTCAATCCTAATGCCCACTAAACCCGAAATGTTCCCACATTCAAAGATAAACTCTTATAATGTGATTAAATTAGAAAGCACTCTCTAGGGTGAGCAGGGGATTCTTTATTGTGAAAAGAGAAAATTAGGAACGTGGCTCAGTTGGTAGAGTGCTTGCCTAGCATGCATACAACCCTAGGTTCAATTCCAAGCACTACACCATAACCCAGTGTGGTGGCACACTCCTGTAATCTCAGCAATTAAAAAGTGAAGGCAGGAAGATCAGAAGTTCAAAGTGAGCATCAGCTATATAGCAAGTTAAAGGCCTGGGCTACGAGAGGCCCTGTCTCAATCAGCCAACAGAACAAAGACAGGGGTGGGGGAGGCAATTCAAAAACAGACAGGTGCAGTAGAGGGCAGAGAGTAAGGACAGCCAGAGGTCTCAGAGGACTGACACCTTGGTCCTGGATTTCCAGCCCACAGAACCCTGAGACGATCCATCTCTACTGTTTATTGCAGGGTTTTGTTATGGCAACACACTTAGAGGGATTCCCGAAGGCATGGCCCTGAACTCTATATCCAGAATGACCCATGGAGAGAAGGGAGTCTAGGTAGAGCAACAGAGGGAACAGTGTGTAAGGAACCAATTGGGGATCCAGAAAATCAAGTCATGGAACATTAGAAGGAGAGGAAGTCTAATCAGAGGTCCTAGGAACAGGCCTCTAATGCCATGTCTGAAACATGCTAACCTAGTAGCTGTTAGTCTGAGATCTGGAACTATTTTCCCTGAATATAATCACTGTCTAAACCATCACATTTGGTCCTTCAGGAAACCGAAAGGAAGGTGGCATTATCATCTACATGAGACTAAGGCACAGAGAGAGGTCAGGTCTGAGGTTATGGGCATGAGGAACGGGAGAGGGATTTGAACCATCGTTCTCAATACCTGGTGATCACACTCATAGCCACAGTGCTATTAGGACTGGGTTTTGGAAAGGCTCCTCTGGTGGCCAACCTAGAAGATTAAATTAAAGCTAAACCTTGGCAACAGACTTAGAAGCACACGACCTGGTAAGGAAGGGGACAGACAGTGCTACAGGACCATGGCCAAGATTCTGGAGCCCCAGTTCAGCCAGAACAAAGACAGCCCTGGAGAGGATGTCACACTGCCATGAGACTACCGTCTCTGTCTGACAGATAGCTGGGTTCCCACCTTTCTCTGGTGATGACAGGAAGGGCAAATAGGGACAAACTGGACTGGGTATTGGAGTCCTGTGGCAGCCTCATTAGTGAGAAGGAGCCAGGTGTGAGTGCTGAGAGAGGTGATGGATGACAGGGACAGTGGGGCCAGGCTGGGAGCCTGCATTTGGTGTGACAGCAGAGAAGCCTTGTGTTTCCTCTCCTGAGGGATGTCATGTCTCAGGGTGACCAGGGCCACCTTCCCAGGAAGCTTCGTGTGCCAGGAGACCAAAGGCAGAGTCCTGAGCCAGGAAAGGACCCTGAGTAGAGCAGCCTGGCTCCTACTTAGCCAGCCTGGTTTCATGTTCCTGTGTCACCATGCTTCTCAGAGCCTGTGTATGCTGGAATAGAGGAAGAAGGCCACAGTGTCCTGTATGTGGTGACAAAACCCAGCCACAGAGAGGACAGTGCCTGGTCTGAGGTCATACAGCTGGGGTAGGGAGGGTAGGCATGATCTCACCAGCCTTCTTCTCTCTTCCCCTCACCAGACACCCAGAGAATCAAGGGCAGGGACAGTGAATGCAGTCAGTGACAACAGCCACTCCACCCTCAAGAGACACTGTTCTGCAGTGACACCCAGGGTTTCTCCAGCCTCATCACTATGTGGAGTGGCAAGCCCAGCAGCCATCCCATCATCAGTTTGTCACTCAGACTTGTGTCCACTAGGTTCAGTGGAGGCTCTACCTGTGTGCTCTGCTGTAAGGGACCCAAGCAATGATACGGCCACCCTCTGGCACCTTTGCTGTCACTGCCATGGATGGACAGGGAACTCTGGGGGACTCACAGCAATCAATGCCAGTACAGCAATGACAAGCAATAAGCTCACCCTGTTTTGGCAAAGACAGGAATGAGACCAGCAACCCTCAGAAACACACACACACACACACACACACACACACACACACACACACACCAGAATGTCCACAGAGCAACAGGTCACAAAGCCCAGGTGGGGAGCACAATTGACAGGAAGGAAAGGGATGAGATCCTTCATTGAGACATGAACTCATGAGGTTCCTCATAGCAGCATTAGGGTCAGTAACACAGAGACAGCTGTCTGTGTGCCTGTGTGTATATGGCACACATACAAGAATATAGAACCCACAACAACATACAGTACATTGCACATACATATGGGGTATGCATGTGTGTGTTGTCTAATTTAATCATTACAACAAAATGTCTGTAGTAGATATCACTGCCCCATTTCCAACTGGATTTGCAGACCACCTCTGTCCATCAGGCTGTGCTCTGGACACCAAGGAGGAACTTCACCATTTAAAAGATGACAGTTGATAACAAAATACCCAGGGACATGTCAGCGCAATGCAAACACCACCAGGAGTCAGCATAGGAAAGGGATCCATCGGCAGGAATGTGACAGACCCTCTGTGAGGGCCTCTGAGCAAGCCTGTGTTATGGAATAGAATATTTGTTTAACTGTGAAAAGATGTGCTGCATTGCTTGTGTTGCAGGGTAATTGCTTAACTGTTTTACCTTGCCTGCCTCAGGTACCTGATTGGTCTAATAAGAAGTTGAACAGCCAATAGCTAAGCAAAGATACATGGGGCTGGCAGACAGACAGAAAAGGGGAGCCAGACAGACAGACCTGGAGGAAGCAAGAAAGCAGGATTGACAGTATGTAGACGAGGTAAACAAGCCTCAAGGCAGCACATAGATTAATAGAAATGGGTTCACTTAAGTTTTGAAAAAGCTGGCTAGAAACAAGCCTAAGCTAAGGCTGCGCATTCATAATTAATAATAAGTCTCCATGTCATGATTTGGGGGCTGGTGGTCCAAGAAAGCCTGCTTGGACCTGAGTGAGACCACAGTCCTGAGTGAGAGCCTGTGGAGCTGAGATGCACAGGCCTGTGGGATAGATAAGAGCAAGGTCCTGGGTGGGAAGAGCGGAGAGGGTCACTGCTGAGCCAAAAGCCAAAAAGACACAATGTAAGGAGAAGGACAGAGAGGAAGTCACAGAAATGGGGAACGGGCCATGTCAGGCCTCACAGCCCTTCATCTGGGAGGAAGGTGACCTGGAGGGCTGAGTGGGGACTGGGGTGACCTGGAGGGCTGAGCGGGGACTGGGGTGACCTCAGCAGTATGTTACTGGTTCCAGGAAGTTCTCCTCATATATAGCTCTGGCCTTCAGCCAGTGGATCCACTTGAACAAGAGACTTCTACTCTGAGCCTCAGTTTCCTCATCCTTAGGGGTGACAGCTACACCTTCCATCTGGCATTCAATTGAAGACAGAGGTAAGATGCTCAGCCCAGGGCCCAGCACAGGTTCTCAGGACAGAACACTGCTGGGTAACTTCTCCAGACTCCACTGTGCGTGTCCGGACCTTGTCTTCTCACTCCATCCCTTTGACACTGGCTCCAGCGGGTGCCCATCACTGGCAATGTTCAGCCTGGTACAGATCAGAAAGCCTGAGGCCTGAGGCTGCCCGAAATAACAACCCAGACATCAGGTGAGTATGCCTGTTCATCGCCACTACCTTACTGAACTCCCTCCCTCTCTTAAGAATAGCACATGTCTGCTAGCAAAATAGTAAACGAGACAAGCCTGAGTCTGCTGCTAATGCTGTGGACACGTGGACCCAGAAAGCAAGCACTGATCTGCACATAGCAGTCATGCAAGAGAATGTTCCCCAGGTCTTGCTGGGACAGCTAGAGCAGAACATAAACTATAGAACAGACACTCAGCAGTTGTGTGAATTGCACACTGAGCCACACTGCCCTCTCCCAGCACCACCTCTGCACAGTCCAGAATGTAGAAGGTTAATTTCCCAACTGTATCCCTGCCCCACAGGCTCCCTTTTGATTGCTCAGTGTTCTTGGTCCGTTGCCTGATAATTATTTTCAGTCTCACTCTTACTATTTAGTGTGAGTGTGCACTAGTGTTTTCTGGTATGTGTGGATGCCTGCATGTATGTGTGTGTGCGTGCATTCGTGTGTGCACGTGTGTTCACTGGCCTAGAGATTGACCTGTGAGCTAGCCAGCAAGTCCTAGGAATCCAACTGTCTCTTCCTCCCCTTGCTTGAATTAAAAGTGTGCATCACCATGTGCAGCATTGTTTACTCGGTCTTGGGGTGTCAAACTCGTGTCTTCACACTTGCAAACATTTTACAGACTAAGCTGAACCTGATGCCCTCTAGTGGTCCATAAGGAAAGCTGCAAGAGAAACAGACGCGAATGGCAGATTCTTAACTCACTTGTGGGGCCAATCTAATTTGAGGTGCCCAAATTGCCAAAATCTCTGCAATTTCCTGGAGTCCTCACCATTCACCTTCCAAGATAGTCCTGTTATCGGACTTGGCAGGGCACAGGCTGGGACTTCCAGCCCGAGCAGGAGGCAAGGTACAGAAGGTAATTTCTGTCCCTCTTGCTTCCTAGAGAGCACCCCTTCATCTGCCACCAGGGCTGTCAGGTGGGGTGTCCACAGCTTTAATCAAGCCTGACAAGCCATCTTCTCCAGAGTGCAGGAGAATGTGACTAGCAATCTCCACTGGAGAGAAAGCGGTCCTCTTCCTACCACCCCCTGGGACTCTAGCCAGGACATAGCTGGAACCCGCAAAGGTATGACAAGGCCTATACATGCTGTGGAATTCCCTGTCAGTTACAGTCATGCCCCACCCTGTGAGTGACCTTTCAGATTCATAAAGGTTCAGATGAAGAAGAGTCCATGACAGAGACCATTATCTGTCAGCCCTCCTTCACAGTGAGCTCCCTGAAGGCAGGACATAGGTGTCAGGACCAGCAGCGGAACCGACTTTCTATGTATGTGTTAAAAGACTAAATAGAAGAAAAGTAACTAACTGATCTTGGTGGTGCACACCTGTAATCCCAGCACTCAGAACGTGGAGGCCAGTAAGACTACGCGTTTAACACCTTCCTTTGCTATATATTCATTTCAAGGCTAGCCTGAGCTACATGAGACCCTGTCTCAAAGAATAAAAATTATCAGAAACCCTTGCTTCCCAGGTGTGGAAACTGAGACAGACAGAGAACACAGACCATGTGTAGTCTGGATTTGGGGATAGCCTCTACCAACCATAGAGTGACTAAGCCCACATGTGTCCCAGTTCCCAGGGACAGACCAGTTGGAGCCTGCAGCTCTGGCAGAGCCGTTAGCAGGGCCTCTTTTTGGTGTCCACCTGGACAGTGTCACCAGGGTCACCTAGAAGGGTTGGTTCCAGGAAGGACAGGTTAAATATCATTAAATACAGGACGATAGCTTAGATTTGCCCTGCACAACACCTGTGTCCTGCATGGGCTTTCCACTCGGCAGTCAGCAAGGATACTCATAGGTGCCCTAGAGCAGCAAGCGGTTCTCAACCTTCCTAACATTGTGACCCCTTAACGCAGGTCTTCATGCTGTAGTGACCCCAACCAGAAAATTATTTTTGTTGCTACTTCATAACTGTAATTTTGCAAATGTTATGAATTGTAAGTAGATATCTGATATGTAGGATGTCTGATATGTGACCACTGTGAAAGGGTCATTCGACCACCCCACCCTACCCCAGGTTGCGAACCACTGCTGCAGAAGACAGACACAGCATAATGGCTCTGGAAGAAGCACCTGGTGTGGGATAGATCTTCAAACCATTTATCTGAAGTTTGTTCTTCTACTAAACAGATAGTTTATGCCACCTCTGAGTGTCACTGAGTTAAAAGGGGGCACTGGGGGTGGGGCGGGGACTCCACTCAGAATTTTATAATACCACAGAGTAGAAGAAACTCAGAATAGATGACTTCTGCTCAGCCAAGCAAAGCAGATGTTTTGATTATGTAAACACAAGTCCTAAGCTCTGTGTGGGGGAGACTGGAGCTGGGGAGAAAAGCACAGGCATGAGGAGGTGATGGATAAAATTGAACAGGAAATAAAAACCACAGGAAGCAGCAACCAGGAGCCCCCACCCTCACCCCCAAGCCTGGGGACTCTCTGAGCCTCTTGGCTGGTCTGCTGAGCATTTCACGGTGGGTGAGATGAAACTCCAACTGCTTTGCAGGGCATTAAAGGAGAAGGTAATGACAGAAGCTAGAGGCCTCAGGGCAGTCCAGCTGAACCTTCTGAGGCCTGAGTGTTCTGAGACCAACTCTGAGACCTGCAGTGTGTTCTCAGTCCTCACTCCCTGCTGCTCTACCATGTGACCTTGCCAAGCACAGAGCATGGAACGGCCTGTTCCTTCCCTGATGACTACAGACTTGGCCACAAAACCTGCCTTAACCAACATAAGGTGGGTAGAATAGGCAATGGATGGTCCAAACTGAGGCTTGGAGCAGCAAAGGAGTTCGTGGGAGCCAGAGAGTGTTGGAAAGAACCAAGCAAGAGGAACATGAGAAGCCTGTGAGGTAGCTGTGAGTGAAGACCTTGTCCACCAGCAAACTGAGCATAAAGTTAAGCCACAGCCCAGAGAGGCCCCTCAGGTCAGGGCTCTGGCATGGAAATTACAGGTCAGATGCTTGCTTAAGAAAAAAAAAAAGCAAAACATTCCCCACAAAATATTAACAGAATCCAACATTTCAAAATGCCCAGAGTATAATCCAAAATCATTCAATATGCAAAGAACCAGGAAATGTCAACAACATGTGATGGAAAAGATAACCAGATAACAGAAGCAGTGAAATTGTCAAAAAATAAATAAATAAATAAGGTTCCAAGAGATAAAGGCAAATGTTCTTAAAACAAATGGAAATGTAGAAACTTTCAACAAAGCAGCACATGCCGTTAACAAAGAATTAAATGGAAGCTTGAGAACATAACTTAAAAAATACTGAAATTTGAATTTTCACCACATAGACTCAGTAAAGAGCCACACACAACAGAGGAATGAGTCAGAGAGCTTGGAGATAAATATAAATTATCCAATCTGAGCAAGAGAAGAGAAATAATACACAGGGCCTCAGGAGACTGTGGAGCAATGTTGAAGAGTCTCGAGTTGGGTCTGGAGAGATGGCTCAGAGTTAAGAACGCTTGCTGGTCTTGCAGAGGACCAGAGTCCAGTTCCTAGCCCCATATGGTAACTCAATAGCTACCTGTAACTCCAGATCTTATGGACCTTCTGATCTCTGCAGGTACCCTCCATGTGTGTGCACGTGTGCCCATACACACACACACAAACACACATGTAAAAATAAAATAATACTTTTTAACCCTTTTTTAGTTTTTTGTTTTGTTTTATTGTTGTTGTTGTTTTGTTTGGTTTGGTTTGTTTTTCAAGACAGGGGTTCTCCGTGTAAAACTGCCTGACTGTCCTGGAACTTACTCTGTAGACCAGGCTGGCTCTGAACTCCAGAGATCCACCTGCCTCTGCCTCCTAAATGCTGGTATTAAATGTATGAGCCACCATAGCCTGGCTTCTTTTTAACCCTTTTAAAGAAGAGTCTCACTTTGCCCAACTCATGGTGGTGCTTACCTGCAATCCACCGCACTCAGGATACTTAGGCAGGATGTTTTGTAGTTAACGAGTTCAAACACAGCCTAGGACTCAGACCACAGCCTTGTCTCAGACAAACCAGAAGAACAAGCCTTATATTTCAGGAAATTAATAGGCTGATGCAAAAGCTTGTTTGAAGACCTGATGGATATAAAAACTCTGCAAATTTGGGGAAAGACATCATTTTATGTATTAAAGGGTCTAAGCAACCCCAAACCAAATTAACTCAAAGGAAATCATTCCTGGGTGTTATCATGATCAAAGTGTTAAAGATCAAACATAAAGAAACATCATTAAAACAGCCCGAGTGAAGAATAGCATGTTCCATTCAATGAGAAAATAGTACAATGATTGTGAAATTCTAACCAGAACCCAGAGAGCCAGAAGACAGTGGAAAAAAATTTAAGGCATCGAAAGAAAATAACTGTCGGCACAGGATGCTATGCCTAGAATAATATGTTCCTGAAGGGTGAAAAGCATTCTTCAGGAAGGAAGGCAAAATAAACACAATCTCAGAAGGAGGATCTCGGAGGGAGCTTGTCACAGACCTCCTTAAAGTAAGTGCTGGAGGGAACTCTTCAGCTAGAAGGGAAATCATAGCAGGGAGAAGCTGGGACCCTGGGAGAGTCTGTGTCTGCTTTTCATCACTATAATGAAACACTCGAGGGAAGGTGACTTCATAAACAAAATGGGTATGTTCAGCTCACAGTTTTAGAAGTTGAAAGTTCAAAGACGGTGGAAGAGGCTCTAGTAATGATCCTGTCACTGTGGCTGACAATTCACGGAAGATGGTGATACCGAGAACATGCAAAGGCCACATGGAAAGCCAGGGGGGAGTGGGGATGGGGGGTCAGCTTTAAGCACGGAGAGCTTACTTTAGGAAACCAGTATTCCCTGCCCCACAAGCCCCCAAGACTGTGCCTCTTGAAGGTCCCATCATCAGCTGTCATAATGGCCATACCTATAAGCCCAGCATTCACGAAGCTGAGGCAAGATGGTAAGATTAAGTACCGTCTGGGCTACAAGGTGAGACCCTTCCCCGGAACAAGAATTCGTTAACCCCTATATTGCCAGTGGGACCAACACACTCAAAGCATTTTCAAATCACAGCAAGAAAGAAGACAGATAAACAGTTGTGTGCAAAACATAAGCATTTTAGATAGAGACGAGAGTCGAAAGTAGAAGTTACAGTATCTAGCAGATTGTCAATGTACGTGTTTATAAATCATCTGACAATTTCCCCCATCCCCAGGAGGGGGCAGTACTCACAGGATTGGGAAGCTTTTAAGTCTGAATAGAGGAACAAAACACTGATTTTTAAATGGGCGGTTGATAGTCTATATATGTAGTACCCTGATTTTTAAATGGGTGGTTGATAGTCTATATATGTATTACCCAGAATAGACCCTTCCTTGCCTTCTGCCAGATATTTTGTCACACTGATGAGAAAATTAACTAAACCAATGGGCTTAAATCCAGTTATATCAATTATCCAATTAAATGCAAAAAGCCTAAACATGACATTTAAAAGACAGACTTGAGCTAGAGAGATGCTCAGTGGTTAGGAGCACTTGTTGCTCTTGCAGAGGACCAGTGTTCTATTCCCAGCACATACATGGTGGCTCACAACCATCTGTAACTCCAGTTCCAGAGTTTTCAACACCTTCTTCTGACCTCCATGGACACCAGGCATGCACATGGTGCACAGATACACACATAGACAAAACACTTACACAGGCAAAATAATAAAGTAAAGATACCCAAATTTTTAAAAAACAAACTACATTTTATTTTCTTAAAAATAAAAGGGCCCGCAGGTGTGGTGGAGCACACCTTTAATCCTAGCACTTGGGATGCAAAGGCTGGAGGATCTCTGTGAGTTCAAATCCAGCTGGGGCTATGTAGTAAGTGCCAGTACAGCCAGGACTATGTAGAGAGACCCTAGATAGATAGATAGATAGATAGATAGATAGATAGATAGATAGATAGATAGATAGATAGATAGGCCAATTACATGGTTGCCTAAGAAATGTATTTTTAAAATGGTATATTAAAGAGTTTTTATTTTGTAAAAAGATATACCATACACTTAGTAATCAAAAGAAAGTCTGGGGCCAGGCTTGGTGGCCATGCCTTCAATTCCAACACTTGGGATGCAGAGACATGAGGATCTCTGTAAGTTTGAGGCCAGCCAGGGCTACATATTGAAACCCTGCTCAAATTTTAAAAAAGAGAAAGAGAGAAGGGAAAGTTAGAGGTGCTGTTGATATCATAAAATGCCAGAAAAAAAGGAAGGATATCAGAGAGAAAGAAAAGTACAGACACAGTGATGAAAGGACTGGTTTACCAAGAGGACACAGCAGTCATAGGCATATGGGCTAACAGAGGGCTTCAAAGTAGATGAGACAAGTTTACAGAACTATAGGGAAAACTGACGACTCAGGACAAGAGACTTCAGCGCTCCTCCCTCTGTAACTGACAGAGCAAGCAAATCAAATCATCAAAGATGAACCTCTTCACCCACCAACGTGACCTATCACTGTGTAGAGTAGCACTTCATCCAATAACAGCTGGAAATGCCACTTTAAATGCACACAGAGCATCCATCTGGAGAGACTGTATCCTGGGTCCCAGAACAAAGCAGTATATTTAAAGTAACAGATACCATGCAGAACGTGTCCTTTGACCATTATAGAGCTCGAGTGTGAATTAGTCACCCAGAGACATGTGAATGGGCTGAGGGGACGGCTCGGCGGGTGAGAGCGCCAGCTACATAAACATGGGACCCTGTGTTCACATCCTCGGCATCAACACATAAAACTAGCATGGCACACGCGTGCATCTGTGACCGCGGTACCATTGTGGATGGAGATAGCAGGTTCTCTGGGCTCCTCAGTTGCTGGCTTAGTTCTGGTTTCAGGGAGAGACCCTGTCCCAAGGGAATAAAGCCTCCGACCTTTGAGGGTGTGCACGTGTGCACTGCACATACATGTGTACACACACACACACACACACACTAATAAAAAGATAAGGAGCTAGATAGATGGCTCCAAAGTTAACAACACTTACTGTTTTTACGGAGGCCTCCGTTTTGGCTCCCAGCATCCACATGATAAGTAACAACAGTGTAATTCCAGTTACATGGTATCTGACTTCCTAGTCTGACCTCCACAGGCACTGCACACACATGAGGAACATAATACACTCGGGTACACACACATACACATAAAATGAAATAAATGGTTTTTAAAAATAATAAAAGAGGGCTCCTGAGCTGGCTCAGCAGGTATGGTGGTTCAAATGAGAATGGTCCCCATAGACTCATATTTTTTGATACTTGATCCCCAGTTAGTGGAACTGTTTGGGAAGGATTAGGCAGTGTGGTCTTGTTGGAGGAGATGTATCACTGGGGTGGGCTTTGAGGTTAAAGAAGAACACTCCAGGCCCAGTCTGTCTCTATTCTCCCTCCCTCCCCCACTCTCTCGCTTCCCATGAAACTTGAAGATCAAATGTGACCTCTGTCACACCTGAAGAAGTAGCCCTGTCTCAGCTCCTTCTCCAGCCAATGCCTGCCTGCTTGCTGCCATATTCCCTGCCATGATGATCATGAACTTACCCTTTGAAATTGTAAATAATTCCCCAATTAAATGCTTTCTTCCAAAAGTTGCCTTGGTTGTGGTTTCTCTTCACAGCAATAGAACAGAAGTCGGTGCCAGGAGTGGGGTTTTGCCATAAAAAGCCTGACCACACTGCTTGTTGAAAAATATGGGAAACTTGGGAGCTTTGGACTAGCAAAGTGGTTAAAAGCTTTGAGCAGGGCTTAATGGGCCATCCTTGGAGAAGCCTGAAAGACAGTAGTGCTAACGTCGAGGTGGACTGGCTCAAGAGGTTTTGGAGAGGGAAAATGTTAAAGATTCTTCTTGAGATGTTTTGGCAAAGAATGTGGTTGCCTTCTGCCCTTGTCCTAAAAATCTGTCTGAGGCTAAATTGAAGGATTTTTAATTAATGTTATTAGCAGAGGAGATTTCAGGGCAGCCTGTTATTGACTGTGGTCAAGTGATTATTGGTGAACACTTGTATGCAGATCTACAAAGAAGAGCAAGCAGGGCAAAAAGAAATACAAAATGCAGCATTTGAGGGCAAAAGAGCAACAGGAAATATAATGTTGGAGCCAAGACTTGTGCTCAGAGACATGAGAAGTTTAAAGAAAAGCATAATGCTAAATGGAATCAATAGAGTAGAACCCTGGGCTGGAGAGATGACTCCGAGGTTAAGAGCACTGACTGTTCTTCCAGAGGACCCAGGTTCAATTCCCAGCCCCTACCTGGCAGCTTACAACTGTCTGTAACTCCAGTTCCATGGAACTCATCACCCATGGCAAAACACCAATGCACATAAAATAAAAAATAAATAAGCAAAAAGATTTGTTTAAGAGAGAGATAGAGGTACCCTCAGTGTGAAGCCCCACCCAGCTAATCCTACAATTTGTAAAAAGGAAAGCTCGCGAAGCAGAAGCAAACAAGTCAAAGTCTATGCAGATGTAAGTCTTGGAAGAGGCCAGTTTATAGCCTCAGCAGGCTGCAGAAGTTGGCAGCTTTGGCCACATGGTTCTGGCCTGAAAGTCAGAATGATACAGGAAAGGGGTTGTGGAGTCTTCCTCCATGGTTAAGGGGAGCCACTGAGGCCAGGTGTATGTCAGGAGGTGTATGGCATGGAGACCTGGGGAGGCTACTGTGTGAAGTTGTGAAGGTGAAGCCTGGACTGTGCTGGAGACCCCAGGAGATTGGAGATGCCAGGGGCTTGGGGTACCTAACCAAGGAGAGATGCACACAGGAAGTAGAAACAGCCTTAGAGAGAAAAGCGTGTTGCAGTCGCTAAAGCTGAAAGGAAATGGGAGATTGGAGGAGACATTTTAAGAACTTACGAGTTTGTCCTACTGAGTTTCAGTCTTTCTTTGGCCCAGTGTTTCCTCAGTATGCTTTCTTTCCCCACTTTCAAAATGGTATGTTGTGCCATTGTGTGTTGGAAGTACGTGATCTACTTTTTTTAATAGAAGATTACAGTTAAGATATTGCCTTGAGTCTCGGAAGACTTTGGGCTTTTAAACAGTGTTGAGACTGTGATAAACTATGGAGACTTCTGAAGTTGGACTAAATGCATTTTGCATTCTGATATAGCTAGAAGCCTCTGGGGGCAGAGAGTAGAATGTGGTGATCTGAATGAGAATGAACCCCATAGGCTCATATGCCTGAACACTTAGTCCCCAGTTAGCGGAACTATTTAGGTGGGATTATGAGGTGTGGCCTTGTTGGAGTAAGTGTGTCACTGGGAGTGGGCTATTACATTTAAAAAGTCCTCACCAGGCCCAGTCTCTCTCTGCCTGAAACTTACAGATCAGATGTAATCTCTCAGCTACCTCTCCAGTACCTGCCTTTCTGCCACCACAGGCCACCACATTCCCCAATATGATAACAGACTAACCCTCTGAAGCTGTAAGCAAACCTCCAATAAAATGCTTTCTTTTATAAGCTTCCTTGGTCATGCCATTTCCTCACAGCATAGAACAGTGACTAAGACAGCAGGTAAAGGTGTTTCCTGCTAAGCCTGAGTACTTGAGTTCAGTCCCTGGGACCCACATGGTGGAAGGAGAGAGGTCCTATGATCTCCGTAAAGAAGCCATGAGGCGCTCTCTTTCTCTCTCTCTCTCTCTCTCTCTCTCTCTCTCTCTCTCTCTCTCTCTCTCATACACACACACACACACACACACACACACACACACACACACACACAAATAAATAAATAAAGCAATTTTTCAAAATTAAAAAGATATATGATGAGCTTCATATTGGGAAGGTAAGCAACATAGCTCTTAACCTACAGATCACCGAACCCCGAAGACTCCTAGTTGGGCATGGTGGCTCATGCCAGCAATTTCAGCTCACAGGAAGCAGGGGCAGGAAAGATCCATTCGCTCCAGCTTAGGTTTAGTCTTCATAATGACATCTTGTATCAAAAAAAAGTTATCTAAAGATAAGTTATCTAAAAAATAGTTATCCAAAATTTTTTTTATTTTTTTTTTAATTTAGCAAAAAATAAAATTAAGGCCAGGAGTGGTAACACACACCTGTTGTCCCAGCACTCAGGAGGCTAAGGCGGGAGGATTGCAAGATCAAGACCAGCCTAGGCTACATAGCAAGGCTCTGTCTCAGCAAAAACAAAGCTTTAAAAGCAAGGTAAAATTAAGCACGAAATACAGCTGTGTGTAGGGTATTCTGTGTTATGGGAGAAAGGTCTCAAACCAATAATCTAAGCTTTTGCAGCAAGAAAGCTGAAATGAAGAACAAAATAAAGTCAATGAGAGCTTACAATGGGGGTGATAAAGAGATAAAATTGGAAACACAAAAACCATACAGGAAAAAAAAAACACACAACCAAGTCTTTGCACACTGAAAACTGATATACTGCAGCCCAGGCTAACCAAGAAAAAAGAGACAATGGAGTTACCAACATTATCAGTGAAATAATTCTTGGCCCCACAGATACTAAATGAGAATAAATATGTACTATGAATAATTCCAAACCCATAAATCTGACAACTTCAATGAAATGGACCAAGTCCTTGAAAGACACAAAGTACCCAAGTTCACTCAAGAAGAAATTGATGACCCGAGTAGCCCTATAGCTCTTAAGAAATTAAATTTAGAGCTGGGGGGAAAAACTCCCCAAAAAGAAGGTTCCAGTAAAAGATATTTTTACTGGCAAATTCTACCAACATTGAAGGGACAGAATAATACCAATTCCAGAATTTAGGAGGTAGTAAAGACTTCCTGGCATACTGTATGGGGTCAATATTACCATGAATAAAAAAGTATAATATATATATATATATATATATATATATATATATATATATATATATGCCACTCCAGGCATGGTGGCACACTTCTCTAGTCCCAGAACTCAGGAGGCTGAGGCAGGAGGTTGGTGAGTTCAAGACCAAGCTGAACTACATAGCAATACTCTGTCTCAAAAAAAGCAAAAGAAAAGAAATGAAAACCAAATATTAATATTCTTTGTGAACATATGTGCCTCTGGGCTCTTTACCTTTCTCTACTCTATATACCTTTTTTCCTTCTTACTCTGTGACTGGTTATGTGGCTGGGTGTCTGACCCTGGTGTCCTCCTCTCCTCCTTTTCTTACTCCTTCCTCTTCTCTCTTCTCTTGAGCCTAGATTTCTCCTCCTATTTATTCTCTGTACATGCCAGCCCAGCCTATCCTTTCTCCTGCCTAGCTATTGGCCATTCCACTCTTCATTAGACTAATCAGGTGTTTTAACAGGCCACATAGCACGGCTTCACAGAGTTAAACAAACACAACATAAAAGAATGCAACACATCTATGCGTGATTAAACAAATATTCCACAGCATAAACAAATGTAACACATCTTAAACTAATATTCCACAACAATTACAAGAAGGTTTTTTTTAATTTGTTTCTTCAGTGTTTTAAGGTTTATATTACAGAGGTCTTTCACATTCTTAGTTACGTTTATTCTAGGGTATGTCTTAGGCTATTATGAATAGGAATATTTCCATGATTTCTTTTTTCCTAGATAGACACTAGAAGATGGAAAGACCTCCTGTGCCCATGAGTGGCAGAATCAATATTTTGAAAATGGCTATCTTACCAAAAGCAATCTACAGATTTGATTGCGGTCCCTATCAAAATTCCAGGGACATTCTTCATAGAAATAGAGCAAAAAATCTTCAAATTCATGGAAGCACAAAAGATCCTGGGTGGCAAAAAAACAATAAAACTTTCCAGGTGTCATAATTGTCCATCTAGAAAATGCCAAGTCATCTATGAAAATAGCTCCTAGAACTAAGAGGCTCTGGCAGAGCCGTAGGTGACAGGCTCATCATACAAAACTCTCTGTGGACTACAATGACTACCTGGAAATCAGAATTTTAAAAGACAGACTGATTCAAATATCTCTAAAAGTTAGAAATCCTTAGTTATCGTCTTTTTTATGTACAGGATCTGCATGCCAAACACAACAAAAGTGATGAAGGAAATCAAAGACCTGATCCAGAAGAAAGGCATACCATGTTCGTGGATTACGAGAGCCAACAATGGTAAGAGGTAGACAATTTCCCTATGTTGGCTACGGGTTTAATGAACCATGGAAGAGGGGATTAACAAGTACAAGGGATTTTAGGTGCTGTGGTAGTAGATATGGAAATAAGCCCTCCCATCCCTGGGCTTCCAGAACTTTCTCTTACACTAGCCCCTTCTTCTCCATGAATGGATGGGGCAAGAGAAAGGCCATATGAACTTTAGCATTTGTCTTTATGATTCATGTGATCCTGTGAGATTATAGATGTATATGAAAGAGCTAAAGATTATATAGATGAAAATGATAGCTGTGGTATAGGTATAGACAATATAGATATAAATTATAGATGATACAGATATAGACATGGATAAGTATAAGTGATATATATATATATACATATACATATATTGGATTAATAGATACTTTGTATTTGCCATGGGGGAGTAGATGTTTTTATCTGCTTACTCATGCCCCTTTGTCGTAGTGTGTAAGCATGCCCTGGGCTGAGAGTCCCAGAAGCCTTTGGGGAGAAGTGGAGAATGTGCCAGAGGGATGAGGTGAGGCTGACGAGCCTGCTGTTAGAGGTTCTGGAGAATTAAATGTGGGGGAAGAGAGGGTGTCAACTGCCTGTGCAAGTAGAGACCATAGAAATCAACCTAGAAATCTAAGGAATGCAGGCTTTTATAGATGAGGAAACTGAGGCACAAGGAGGAAGGGTGATGTGTACAAAGTTATCCTGGTAAGTGGAAACTGAATTCAGGCAGAATTTGGCTTCCCTATGGAAGTCCCCACCCTCCTTCCCCATCTCCCAGGCTAGGCCACGGTACCCTTGCTGGTACTGACCAGAAGTGGGAAGTTACGGGCTCTGATCCCTAAGAACTCTCAAGTCAGGAGTGGAGAGGGAGAGGTGGGGACGATGGCAGTCCCCCCAAGCTCTGCTCAGCCTCTACCTCCTGTGTGTCTTAAGGCAGTGTCAACCTTTCTGAGCCTGTGTCTCATTTGTGCAGAAACAGACAGTGATGTCTGGTGGGAGCCAGTGAGGCGAGCCAGGTGTGGGCCACTCTGCATGAGTCAGCCATATCATTAGGTGTGCTTTTGTCTGGGCCAGCATGGAGCTTCAGAATTCATGAGGCCTCTCACCTGGCTGACGCCCAGTCTTTATGAAGGAGGCTGCTTCTGCTTTGAAACACTCTAGGTGAGAATCAGGGCTGAGGGCAGGGGAGTGCCACAGATAGGAAACGCTTTGCTCTTAAATGTGGCAGGATGGGCAAAGCACTGTCAGGGAACCAGGGGGGAGGCCACCATGTCCCAAGGTTGGGCCAGTCCTATCATGTGGGGACTGTGATCTCTGCTACTCCCATGAGGAAACTGAGGTCTAGAGAGAAGATACCTCCACTTTTTACAACTGAGAATGGATCTGTGTGCCTCTTGGTTGTGGTTCTCTGATGAGAAATCTGAAGTTTTCTCCACTCTCAGAAACTGCAGGCAGGCAGCACAAAGTAGGATACACACTGCACTTGACACCTACAGCATAATAAAAACTGAGAAATTTCATCAGAGTACTTTTCATTTCTATTAGAAAAATGAGAAGATTGAGGCTATGCATGCTAAACGCCCAACAAATCAACAACAAGTTATCAGGAGTCTGGTTCATCTTCAAAAACAACACAGGCTTTGGAAGCAGACACCTGAGTGATCTCAGCAAGTGACACCACCCCACTGGTTCCTGCCCCACAGGCTTAGCTTAGTATACATAAGGTCCCATTATGATTGTGTTTCTGTAGTTGTGATAAGATGCCCTGGAGGGAGAAAGAGGCTTATTTCAACTTGCAAGCCATCATTTTTGGGAAGTCAAGGCAGGAACTTCAAACAGCTGGTCACATCACAGCCACAGCCAAGAGCAGAGAGAGATTAGTACATTTATACTCACTCATTTGCTCATTTTCTTGTGCTTAGTTAAACGTTTCCATTCTTACACAGCTCAGGATCCCTGACTAGGGAATGGTGCTACCCATAGTAGGCTGGATCTTCTTGCATCGACTGACGTAATTACAGCAATCCCTGAAGAAATGCCCAAAGCCCAATCCAATGTGGGCAGTTCCTGCAGGTGATTCTTGGTCAGGCCAAGTTGACAATTAAATGTCCACACAGCTGTCTGACTCACAGCAAGGCTGTCATTTGTGCTTGCTCTTGTACTCCTTAAAGTGTCCTGCACGTCCCCATTACCCAGGTCCCTCCTCTGTTATCTCACTGTCTCACCCATATGACCTGCTCATCCACCCCCACTACAGTGAGGGATTCCTGTTTCCAGGGAAACCTCTCACCCCTGTGTTCCCTCAGACATCAATCAGGCTTTAAAAAGGGCCAGGGCTCAGAGGGAACAGAAGTGTGCAAGCCAGAATGTCCCCAGCCTGAGTCCTAAAACAGGTTCTCCTTAGGTCTGTCTGAAACTGCACACCTACAAGTCAATGCTGTCACAAAACCAGCCATCTATTCACAGGTGGCAGGGTGGGCCCCAGAGTCCCAGGGCAAAGAACAGTGTGAGAGGACAGAGATCTGAGAGCACCCATTTACATCCCAGAATGACATGGGTGTAATCAAGACTATCACCCTGGCAACCTTTCGAGGTCCATAACTGCTCCCCATGATGCTTTCCCTACCCCCACCTCCATCCATAAAGCATTTGTAAGCACCAACTGTGGGAGCCATCCATCAGCGCCCATGGACATTGTCAACCCAGATGAGCAGAGAGGCTGGCGAACTTGGAGAAAGAGAAAGATTGATCTTCCGATTATCTCCCAATCTATACTTGTCAAGCAAGAAAAAAGACCTAAAGAATCATGAAATTAGAGCAAATGAGCTTCGGGATGCTGATCATCTGTGGTGCCTTCCTCCCCCACCCCTAGGGAGAGGGTGATAAAAGAGGTCTTCATGCACAGCCCCCCACGCCCCCTCCCCCCGGCTTGCGCATGTACACACCCAGCCCTCCCACCTCCAGGGCAGAGAACCAGAAGCCTGTGAACAACTTCCCTTCTGGGCTGCATCCCAGGATTCCACTCTGTCCTCAGCACATGGTGTCCCCTGATCAGGTCAATCCTGACACAGAGGCAGAGGAGAGAGTTTGAGGTGGGAGTTGCAGCCTTGAGTCATTGGGGTAACCTCAGCAATCAGGGTAGCCTTGGCAAAACAGGTTCCTCCTCCACCCTCACTTTCCTCATTTGCAAAATGGGATGATGATAATTACTGGAAGGGAGGGAAGGAAGGAGGGATGGAGGGAGCCAATGAGAGGAGAGCAACATTTCTGATTCATCTGTTGGTTCATCCACTGCGCACCTGATTAGACCCAAAGCCTGGAGAGACATGACCTGGAGCAAGGAGAGCCAGGCAGAGCTCAGATGCTGCCGACGCTGTGATATGATGTGTGTGACATGAAGGTGCAGGGACCAAAGAGTGACTCTAGGACCTAGTCTACTGCACACTCTTGACTCCACTTTTGCGACCAAGTTACACTAGGAATGCCCATTGGCCTAGAACTCATTACACAGCTCAGGCTGGCTTCTGCCCTCATCCCCCCTCCCTCGACCCACCCCATGGGCTGCAAAAGCCAGGTGTGAGCCACAACACCTGGCTAGAAGCTGACATGTTAGACAGAGCACTCAGCTTTCTTTCTTTTTTTTTTTTTTTTTTTTTTTTTTTGAGGCTCTAACAGTTGAGCAAAGACCTGGAGTATGCCAGCCAAAATGAGTTCTCTCCTCTTGTGGCTTCAGAATCCAGCACCTAGCCAGCCCCGCTGACCCTGGCGCCCTCCAGTCCCTGCAACCCAACAGGCCCAGACCTAAATGCTAACTCTGGCTCTGCTGTATTTTGGGTGTTATCATGGCACAACGGCCTCCCCTTTGAGCATCCATGTTCTCATCTATATGGGCCTCCCTGCCTTCCCTTCAGAGGCTCCCTGGTGAATTGATATGAACCCATGCCCAGCACAGCAATGGTGATGGGGGCACAGAGACCCTCAGATCAAGCAGCCCCCAGGCAGCACATATTCAGGGCAGTTCACCAGAGGAGGAATGTACAGACTGCCCAGAAACAGTTATTTTGCCTTTTCCAGGAAATGTCTCTCAAGAGATCCAGGCTCTTAACACTGGAGTCAAACTGCCCTGCAAAGGCTTCATCAATTTATTCTCCAGGCAAAAGTTTGAAATGCCAGTACCAGCAGTCACGAGGAAGTCCCCAAGAGCTCTGGCTGCACTGGGTGGCCTTTGGGGCACAGAGGAACCAAGAGCCAGTGCACACAGTCTGGGGCCTTTACAACCTGTAGTCGTTATTAGCATTACTGACATTTATGACGATGATACAGACAGATTTTTCTAAGACTTGTGTGTCTCCCCTGACGTCACTCTCCAGCCTCTGCTCCAGGTGGCAGCTACAGTCCCATGACTGTAGAAACTTCTGGAACCAAGGATGTGGAGCTTCAGAAGCTAGAGTGTAGTGATTATGTATGTCCTTGGACTTGGAAGCTAGTAAGACCCAGCTGACCACAGCTCTGCCTCTCTCTAGCCAAGTACTCCTGGGAACACAAATTGTCTTGTGTAGAGCATTTATTTTCCATGGAGAAGTAAAATTGACTCTTAGAGTGTCCAGTTCCAGATATTTTTATGCACATATACATTTCTGATAACCATTGTAGTCAGGATAAAGAACAGTTCTATAGGCCCCAAGGAACCCACCCCCTGCTGGCCCTTCTACTCACACCCTCTCCCACACAAAACCTCTAGTCCCTGTTAGTCTAATTCTAGTCACTTTAGTTTCATCTTTTCAAAAATGATCTCTAAGAGGAGTCATGTGAGCCCCAACCAGGGAAGTGCATTTCTCAGCCCTCATTGAAGAGGCCTCTTTGTGAAAAAGATGGAGACTATTGCAGAAACCCACAATTAGTCAAAACGCAAAAAGTAAGTGACTGTGTACCAATTGACAACGCAGCCCCTACACCTAAGGTCCAAGGAGACACGCAGAAGAGGGGTACAGAAAGGCTGTAAGAGCCAGAGGGCCAGGACACCTGCCGCTTGTTAATATCTTCTGGACATGACAGGGAAGCTGCACCCACAGAAACAGAACACTTAAAGATCCCCACGATGACCACACCAGGTGACACGGCCATGTGGATGGCAGATATTTCACAAAGACCCGTCCCCTAAATGAAGAGCTACAGGTGATCAGTGACTGCTGAGAGAGGGACAGCCAATCTTGTCCAGATACCAGCTTATAATAGTTTATCCAATCCCAGGAGGCCAGGGTTAAACTCAGGTAAGCAATACTAAATGGACTCAGTCGGTGTGTGTGTGTGTGTGTGTGTGTGTGTGTGTGTGTGTGTGTGTGTGTGTGTGTGTGGTTAACGATAATAATTAGAGAATGAGAGGTCCTGAATTTGAGGGGGAGTGTGGGAGGAATTGGAGGAAAGGGTAGAAATTATGTAAATACATTCCTCATGTATGAAATTCTCAAAACAATAAAAAAATTCTTTAAGGAATCACATAGCAACACTTTGAAACCAGCTCTTGTACTCAGCCTCACACCAGTGAAATTTATCTGCCTTGGAACTCAGATAAACCCCATGTCTCTACTGCTAAAAGCTGCTTTCCCGCCTGCTCAGCCTTGTTCTCACGAGACCCTAGCCATGAGCCCACCTAGCACCATGTACCTTAAAACATTTGGCCTCAACTTGTGCAAAATCTGAGTAGAAGGGCTTGGACAAAATGAACGGTGAACTCAGGGTCCCCTAAAAGGACACCTCAGTGTTTATGAACCTGCAGTCTGACTGCTTTGAAGTCATGACTATCATGTTGCCTCTTCCGTAGTGGAGTGTGTGGCTTGGGCCACCAATCCTTGTTCCCAGCCCGTGAACTTTCGTACTTAGTTCAGAACAAACTACTTCTTACTCCCTTTGTGGGGGGAAACACTTAAGTAGCCTCTTTCTTTTGATTAGCGAGTAACACGCTGTGGTATTGATATTTGTTGGTCTCTTCATACAAGCATTTGAGTTCAAGGCACTTGAGTGGATTTTAACAATTAAAAATGGAACTTGAGATCCTGAGGTCAGGCATGGTGGTGTACACTTTTACTCCCAGCACTCAGGAGGCAGAAGCAGGCAGATCTATGTGAGTTTAAGGCCAGCCTGGTCTATATAACAAGTTCTACAGCAGCCAGAGCTACACAATGAGACCTGAGACTCTGTCTATAAATAAATAAATAAATAAATAAATAAATAAATAAATAAATAAATACCAGAATGGAACTTCTTGTAGCATCCAAGAGTAGAACTACTGGATGCTGCAGTGAGCATGTGTTTAGCATCCTATGGAGTGACCAAAGAGTGCTGCAGAATGGCTTTCCCCTTTTCCTTCCCCTCCCACAATGACTGAGAGCTGCTCTGTCATCCTCTGCAGTTGTCCCACCTCCTTGACAGCACATGCTATTGTCAGGAACTCTCATTTAGCCATTCTGACCGACACTCATTGCACCCACCACAGCTTCAACGCATGTAGTGGCAGTGGCGGGAGCAGCTTTTTATTTACCACTTATTTGCTACTCCTTTATATTCCTGTGTGTCTCTTTGAGTCCATATTTTCTAGTTATATCTTTTCCCTACTGATTTTTAAAACCTCTTTGCATATTTTAGACAGAAATCCTTTACTGGATATGTAATCTCAGATATTTTATCCTAGTCTGTGACTTATCTCCATGTTCCCTTAATAATGCTTTTTGCACAGCAAAAAAAAAATCATCTTGAAGTATAATTTATCATTGTTTTATTCAGTTGTGTCTTATGGATCTTGTTTTTTGTTTTTGTTTTTGTTTTTTGTTTTTTGGTGCTGTGTGCAAAACCTCTCAGTCTAAACCCAAGTCGGGAGAGGCTGTCTCTCCTGCGTGTGCTTTTGGAAGCTGTGCCATTTGCTTTGCATTCAGATCTGCAAGCAATCTTGTTCGACTTTTGCATAAAGTCTGACACTTAGATGGAGATTCCCTTTTTGCCTGTGGACATGTGACAGTTCCAGCACCATTTGTTGAAAAGACTAGAAGTGCTTGCGCTTCTCTGAGCCTTGCTCTCCTCTTCTGGAGGATGAGTTGATAACCATAGCACTGGGCTCATCACCCCGCCCTTCCCCACTGACTTGGAAAGAAATGGGAGTTGATGTTAGGATTTTTAGTTTTCTTCCTGTCAGCTGCTTTCCTTCTTCTGTGATCAAAGACCTAATAAGAAGCAGGTCCAGAAAAGCACTCGTTTTTGCTCACAGTTGGAGAGGGTTCACTTCAGTGGAGATGGCCAGAGCTGTCAGCAGTGCCAGTAGGAGTGCGGCTGACCCCTCACATCTGGGCTGACCTGGAACTGCAAGTAGGGCTGGGCTATGACCCTTAAGTCCCGCCCTCCCTTGAGTCACTTCCTCCACCGAGGCTCCATCTCCTAAAAGTTCTGTAACCTCCCAAAACATGCTCATAGCCAGGGGTCAAGTGTTCAAACAGACAGTGGGAGCCATTCACCTCCAAAACAGAATGGTCATTGTCTACCCCACAGTAAGTGTACAGAACAGCCTGCCTTCTCACCTGTAGATCAGGGAAAGAAGAAGCTCCTTTGTGGAGCATCCAAGAAAGAGCCTGGTATGCAATGTGTGTGGCCTGTGCTGGTGGTCATTTATGATGGTTGTACACATTCCCAGATGCTGGGGCTACCCTCCTACCAATGACCAGTGCCTGGGAAAGCAGCCTCAGCTCCCATTCATCCTTCCCCATAAGGTGAAGCAAATGTTAGTGGAATAGCAGTAGGGGACTCTGAGCTTTAACTTGTATCAGAGATGACACCTGTTAAATCACACACATGGTGGTGTGCATCGCATGTGTGCATGTATGTGCACACACACACACACACACACACACACACACACACACACACACACACACACACAGGCAGCAGCTAGCTTCCCCAGCATTGCTTGGGCAAATCCCCCTGCTGCTCATTAAATATCAGGAGTCAGCACAGCTACCCATTCCTCACAATGGACAGGATGAAAGTTCCAGCCATATCTCCGTCTGTTCTCCACCCACTGCATCGAGATACTTGTAGCAAGTTCTTCAGGAGTGGCCCTGCCAGCCCTTCAAGTCCCTTGTTTCTGCCTCCCTGCTTGATAGCTCTTCGTTTCTCTCTTTTATTTTTAACACGCGTTCACTTAGAGTTGGGGGAGGTATGCATGCCCATGTGTGCGTGCAAGTCGGGTGTGTGGAACTCAAGGGACACCTTGCAGGAGTCAGTCCTCTCCTTCCACTGTGTGGATTCTGGGGACAGAACCAAGCATAACACAAGTCTCTACCCATTGAGCTATCTCACTGGAACTGCTGTTCATGACTTGGACACCCTTTATCCCCACCAGAGATTTTCAATGACACCTTTATGGCTTCTAAGACAAACCATCCAGGCAGAAGTTCAACATTTAGTGAAAATCTCCAAAGCCACTTTTGCCAGCTTGGATGACTGACAGATAGACAGACAGACAGACAGACAGACAGACAGACAGACAGACAGACAGACAGAACTTGGTTTATAGAACAGAAGGCACCATGGCAGGAAATGGGCCACAGTGCTTCAAGGCTCATCCCCTAAGGCTCGGGATGACAGCCAATGCGCCTTTACAGTTTTACTGCTTTCCACAAGAGGCACACGCTGCTTTCCAAATCATCTCAAAGCAAGCAGCACTAGGTGAAAGTGGACTGCAGATGTGAAGATGACGAATACACCTATAATCCCAGTGCAGCTGCATGTGTGAAGGCAACCACATACACCTAAAACTCCAGTGCTCAGAAGGCTGGGGCAGGATGATCATGGCTTTGACCTTGGCATGACATTTTCTATCCCCCCCACCCACCCCAGTCTCATCATTACCAGGATTATCAGCTCCATCTCAACAGCAAAGGAGCCAGGGCTCAGCATCTTTGTGTCACGTGAGCAGTAGCAGAGCCTACATGGAGTCTCCAGTCAAAGTGACTCGAGTGCCCATCCTATTGCCAGAGGCCACCAGCCTGGGCTACACAGTGAATCTGAGGCCAGCAAAGCTTCACAGAGAATTTGAGGCCAGCCTGATCTACATGAAATTCCTTCACCGAGTCATGTGCCCCCCCACCCTCTGCCAGCACCTGGAGGGACAGTTACTTGTCTCAGCTCCTTGTCCTGTTGCCTTGGGCTTGTGAAAGGAGAACACCAGAGGTCACCTCTGAGACCCAGTGCTGGTATCAGAATCATCTGTGAGTCTTCCAGGTCCTACGAGGATCTGGAACAAGAACAAGGTAAAACTTTAATAATTGAACCCTTCTGTGGGGACAGGAATCCCTGGACCCTGTGGCATGACATTTGCTACCTCCCTAAACTTCATCCTTACCAGGAATACCAGCTCCAGGTTGTGAAACCAACATCCTTGTGTCACATAAGCAGTAGCAAAACCTACATTCAGCCTCCAGCCAAAGTGATTGTAGTGCCCACCCTATTGCCAAAGGACACCAGCAGCCAATGTCATGCTCTCAGTGCTCCTGGGAGTTGGGGAGCAGGCAGGAAAGTCAAGACGTGACGAGGCCTCAGGAAGCCCATGCCTGGTTCCCAAGCTTGTTGGCTTCCTGAACTGGAGCCTCAGCATGGCACTCTCTCTGCAAAGGAATAAAATCAGAAGGAAATTTATTCCTTTGTTTTCCCTAAGCTAGGCTCAGGGTTCAGGTTGCAGAGGAATCCCTGGGGACGAGAAGAGGGAAGAAGGTGTCAGTCTAAACTGAAAGTTCCCACCCAAGATCCTGACATTCTGACTTAGAATATCTGGGAGTGAAGCCCAGGAGCTTGCTGATTGTTTGGGGGATGCTGGGGATGGCTCACCCAGACCTATCCCAGGCATTATGTGGACATCTTACAGCCCAATGTTTAAGATCAAAATTCTGTATCCATCTGTTCTAGGGCTAAGGAGCAGCTCTTCCACTCAGTCCCCAGGAAAGGAACCCAGCTGCTCTGTGTCCAGAGTCCTCATCCAAAAGAGTAAATTGGAACAGCCCCCATTCCTCAGGCCTTCCCAAGGCCTGCATGACTTGAGACCTCATGGTGGCAGCCCCCTAAACCAACCTATAACCCAGAAATAGCACTCCACAGAGAAGGTACGTGGCATACGTGGCACAGAGGTAAAGAGACTGCCCAAGGATGCACAGAGTTAAAGAGACTGCCCAAGGATGCACAGCTAGTACACGGCAGGGCAAAGATCCGCACTGTCCTCTGTCCATGTAGTACTCGGTTCCCCTGACCTCTAGGGTACCTACACAGCACACCTCCCTAACTCCCTGCCCCTGCAGAATTGTGCCACACTGGAGAGAGTCAGGAGAGGCCACCAGATGCTGGATATGTTTTAACTACAAACACTACACATCTTCACTGATTCTGCCACTGGGGCTAGTCTGTGGCTCCAAACAGCATCCCTTTTGCCCCAGACACATTGGCTCTGCTGTATGCTAAGGCCAAGGGGCAGGGTGCTTTGACTTCTGTCTAGAAGTGATTGACAGGCTTTGCTTCTGTTCTCCAAATCTGGTGATGGAAGTGAGGTAGCTGAATGGAAGCAATGCACTCAAAGGCACGGTGATGTCATCTCCAGTCCCAAATGCTCACCAAGCATCTTCCCTCTTTCATTGCTTCGGCATGAGATGCAACCGATAATCTTTCTACCTGGGGGGACTTCTCCACAAATTGCTGACCATCAAAGCCCAGAAACTTCACTGAGGCGGTGGATTTGGTTGTGTGGAGGAATTACCTCCCACCCCTTATGTAGCTATTTTCTTCTTACCCAATCCAGTCCATACAAGGTCACCAATACCATGGACCAGTGTTACTTTCTGTTCAAGATCAATACAGCAGAGATCTCCAGATTGTGCGTGCACTGTGTGAGAGAGACTATGGGAGATCTGTCACTTGGCCTGATGTGGTGTGTGTGTGTGTGTGTGTGTGTGTGTGTGTGTGTGTGTGTGTGTGTGTGTAGATATAGATAGGTGCCAGGGAAGGATAAAGGGCAAGTCAGCTGTGGTTCTTCAGACAATATCCACCTGATTGTTTTTGAGGCAGGGTCTCTCACTGACCCAGAACTCATATTAAGTAGGCTGATTGGCCAGTGATCCACAGACTGTCCTAATGGCTGCAAATTGAGCACTCTCCTGAGCCATCTCCCCAGAGCTGTTAGGTGACATTCTGACAATGCATTATCGGCCCTACCACACAGAAGCAAACTGCCTCCCATAACACTTACAAAACAAAATAAGAGAGACACTAACAATTCAACAGTTGTGTGCAGGGTGCCTGAGGCCAGTGAGGACGCCTTGTGAAGATCACACGTCTGAGACAGGAACTGTGGGACAGCCACCTACTCAAGTTTGTAACAGTCTTCCCGAACCCTTGAGCCTCTCAGTTGATCAGAATGGGTAAGCACCCCTCTTTGGAAGCTCCAAGCTTCTTTGAATTTTGTGGTCAGCATTCATCTTTACAAACTCCCATTGCTCAGGGAACATTACCTATTCTACGATGTTCTTGGGAACAGAAAGGAAGCTTGGGGATGCCTACTTAGCCTTCCTACTGCTATGGCATCACCCCATGGACCATCAAGCTCCAGTGAGGCCCCAATTCTGTGCTTGTGTATTCCAGTAACATTTCAGAAAATCAAAGAATCACTGCCTTGGATTTCAGTGTGATCAGTTTGAACTAAGACTTCATCTGCTGGCTGACAATTGTATCCCATGTTGACTAGCAGCCACGGTGGTGGTGTTGGATGCCCCAGTTTACCATCATCCCATCGCCACACGTAAGGAATCCCTGAAAAGCCCAGTGTTCGTTTCCTTCTCTCTGGCAGACAGTCTCTCCACCCCAGGAATTGGCAAGTTGCGGCTGGTGAGCCAAATTTGGCCTGTGGCTTTTATTTTTGCATGTCCTATGAGCTGTTGAGAATGGTTTTTATGCTAAAAAAAAATCTTTCTAGACACAGTGGTGCATGCCTATAATTCAAGCTCTGAGGAGACTGAAGATGGGGTGATTGAAGGCAAGGCCAACCTGGGCAGTGTGGTAAGACCCTGTCTCAACAATAACTGCAACAAAACCAGCATGCCTCTGCTGAGCTAGTCCTTGGGCCAATACCAATTCTGTTCTGTATGCTTGGTTGGTTGATAGATTATTTTTAATCTTTTTTTTTGAGACAGAGTCTTGCAATGTACCCCAGACTGTCCTCAAACTCCAGATCCTCCTGCCTCAGCCTCCTGAGTGCTAGATTACAGGTGCGCATACCTGGCCCCAATACAAATTCTGTATCAGTCAGGATAGGATCACACCGTAATCTAATCAAGGGAAGTTTAATATAAAGGGCTATTAACTACTAATGGGATTAATTACTGCAGACTAAGAATCCTAAATGAAACCGAAATGGGCAATATATGGAGTGGAGGCAGAGTACCCAGGGGAAAAACAAATTAGAAAATCTCCCCATGCTCTACCCTGGCATCCGGCTCTCTGTGATCCAGGCCTCCCTGCTGAAGTGGTAGGTAGATAGGTACAGAGAGAAGCTGGTGGCTCACAGGCTGAAGTTTCCCAGCAGGAAGCAGCCCCCTGCAGTGCAAACAAGCTTCCCTCCTTCTGCTCCCTGGGGAGCCCGGCACCTGCTGGGTGCTTCCCTTGTGTGCTTGAAGAAAAGAATACACTAGGGCAGTTATGAAAGTTAAACAGTCCGTATGGAGGATAGGCTGAACAAATGGAGTTTTCCTATTGTGCTGATCGGAGTTCACCGATGTTACTACTCTCACCTTTTTTTTTTTTTTTTTTTTACTGCTGTTACATGCTGGTTCTCATGGGGAAGATACAGAAGAGGCAACCAAGGATGACCCCAGAGCTCAGCCACACCTGGGTCCATGCTCCAGCCTGGTGGTACCAAGATGCTCTCCCTACGTTTTACCAAGCAAGAAGCCACTCCTCCTGTCTCTGCCTCAAATACACTACACAAGGAAAGTGGTCCAGAGATATGCCTGGGATCACACAGCAATGAGGGACAGAAGCTAGGCCTGGTCTCCCTGGCAGCCTTCTCCAGGCCTGACAAGGGTGGTCACACAAGTAAAGCGATCCTATGTGACAATGCTGCCAGCACCTCCCCATCTCCGTCCCCTCCCTCTTCCTTGTCTGAAGCTGGTGTGATCCGTGTTTTTATGGTTAATCATTTCGCAGTAAATCTCCACTTACTCTCCCACTGGGTCACACAAGCTGGCTCTTTATTGTTAAGCAAATAATGCAGGCACTTTGTGCCACGCTGTGGCCGGCCCTGAGGACCCAGGCAGTGGGAGGAGCAGCGGGAGGAGCCTGGAGGAGCCCCGGGCTCTGTAGACAGAGAATAATCACAAGCAGACAGGTGTGTGGGCACAAGTCCTGCAAGACGGGGATGCTGTAATGAAATCGGCTTTTCCTCCAAAGCTCTAGGTGAGATTTTAAATGAAAGGGATAAACTCGGCGGCCGTGGCTGGGCTCAGGGACAAGAACTCAGCTGAATCCCTGAACTGCCAGCCCACCAGGGCCTCAGCATCCTTAATTTCAGCCCAGGCTAGTCTAACCACCGATTGATGAGGTCCTTCCCGAGGAAGTGCTGGACAGAGAGGCCTGGGGCGACGGTCCCAGAGGAGCCTGGATTGCACCTGCCCCAGCTCCTTTCTTTGTCTAAGAGGAGGAAAAAGTCAGTGGGAGAAGAATCCGGGTGCTCAGCCCAGTGTGGCCAGGGGTTTCTATATGACCTTGGACCAAGGTCCTCCCCTAGTGAGGTCTTGTCTTTAAACACAGGAATGCTGGATGCCAATGCTTGCTTCCTCTGTTCCTAGTGCTGGGGTCTGTGCCATGGGAGCAGTGGTTCTCAACCTTCCTAATGCTGGAACCCTTTAATATAGCTCCTCATGTTGTGGTGACCCCCCAACTATAAAATGATTTTTATTGCTACTTCCTAACTGTAACTTTGCTCCTGTTATGAACTGTGATGTAAATCTCTGGTGTGTGACTGCTGTGAAAGGTTTGGGTCGGAAGCCACAGGTTGAGAAGCACTGCATGTGAGGCAGGTGTAGGTTTGGAGGAGATTCTTGGGTTGGATACCTCCATACCTCCCTCCTCCGGGCGGCACCATCTCTCTTCTTGCTACCCAGACACTTCCAGGCATCTCTGCAAGATGCAAAGACCTGAGTCACTGCCTCCAGATGGCAATGTCCCCTCCTGCACCAAACTTTAAACTTAAGTGTGACAGAGACAGGAAGCCCAAAGCTCCAACCACTCCCTCCCCTCATATCATCCTGCAACTTGGAGTTTGAAAAGGCATGCCAAACAGTGACAGTGACAGCCATGTATGTGCTTGGTTTCCTAATCCTCCCCGTCTACACCCAGGCACCAACTCCCATCTAAGTGCCAGGCACAAAGTCCACATGCATCGTGCCACATACTGCTCACAGGGAGCCAAAGCAAAAGAAGCCACAGGAGATCTTCAGCTTACAATGGGATTCCTTCCTCACCCACCATACACTGAAAACACTGCAAGGCAAACTATCATAAATTGGGGAGTATCTGCATCATCCCCCTTTTACAATGAGGAAAACTGAGGCACCAATAAGGTCAGATGACCAATAACAGTGGCACGAGGACTAGACCTGGTACTCTAAACTCCAGTCCTCAGAATTACCCACAGTTCCAGTTTCTTGTACTCTCATGAGCTAGTCCAGGAAAGCTGTGGTGACCAGATCCTGGTGACACAGAGGGAAAGGCTTGTTGTCCCCATTGACCTTTTCCTGAAGTCTCCAGAGGGTCCCCAGAGTTGTCCTCACAGAGTGACCCACAACGAGGGAGGCCTCACAGAGACAGAGTGCTGCCACCCAAGGGCAGGTCTGTGAGCAATGATATGTATGACGAGGGACCTGGAGCTGCTTGGGAACTTCAGGAACAGGGAAAGAAAGCCACCAAGATTAATAGCTTGTAACAAAGGGAGCTGTCAAGGCTTTTGGCTTTCCAAGTCAGAGAAAGTTCTGAAGTTTGGACTCCCTCCTGAGGGGAAGTCAGATGTCAACTCCTTATCTTATTTCCCACGAGTGTTGAAGCTTAGTGTGGGCCACCAGGTTCCTTCCTGTTGCACAGATTGTCACTGCCTGACAATAAAGTACACAGCTGATTTTAGAGCCCCAGGGACCAAAAGCCACCCGAGGAGCTGGGTCCCCAGGTCAGGACTCCTTGGAAGTAGGATAAACTTGCAGCCACAAAATGGCAGTCTCCAAGATTTTCCTGGTTGTCAGTGGCAACAGTAACCAACTTCTCCGGTATCTGAGGCACACCCCACTGCTTGTCACATCTTGGCCCTCAGTGCGTTGACCATTAGTGACCTGGGTGGGAGGGGATACCAGCCAGTGAGAAGGAACAAGAAACATTTCAAAGTCAAACACTCAGCAGGCCTTGGCTTGAAACCAGCTCAGGTTCAGGTTCAGGTCCAGGTCAGGCAGCGCCGGCCAAGTCTGGGCTCTCCAGGCCCCCTCTCCTTATATGAGGCTCCACCTTAGTTCCTGAACCTGGGCCATGGAACAGCAGAAACCTGGAACCTGTCTGGTGTGTATGTGGCATTCAGACAGCAGCAGAGGAGTGTGGTTGTGTGTGTGTGTGTGTGTGTGTGTGTGTGTGTGTGTGTGTGTGTGTGTGTGCACATGTGCCTCTCTTGTGTATTCATGGGATGGTGGAGGGAACTCAAAACAGACAGACAAACACCCAAGGTTAACCGAGTCTGTCCTCTCCTACTTCCATATATGTCCTTGGCCACACCCTGAGCCCCCAGTTTCCTCCCCTAGGGATAGACATGTGTCCTGTTCTGGGGATATGGAGCATTAAGAGAAGACACCTGTAAAGGGACTTCTGGGTACCTGACTTAAGCCAGCCTCCTTCCCTACTCCAACAGACATGTTGGGGCCTCATGTCACTGAACCCAAAGTGACTCTGTCTTAGGGCACACTGACCCCTGCCCCCCGCCCCACTGTTCAGGCCAGAATATGGGACCACTGTGTTCTTCATAGACTCCAGCAAGACATCATCTGTGTCATGTCTCCACCAAAGGTGGGGTGAACGGGAAGACATCCTTCCCCGATGTTCAACATCATCTCAGAATCAGCCACAGACCCACCTGGTTCTAGACCAAAACCCCCTCAGGGTACTGCCATTGTCACTGCTTACAGGGCTCCAACTCCATCTGCCTCCAGCCACATGGGGGCAGCATGGTCTTGGCTCATCCATCTATTTACTGTGACCTTAGGACAGCCTCCCACACTAATGAGGAAACAGGTTCAGAGAGGTTAAGCAACTTGACCAGGGTCACACAGGAAGCAGAAGAGGCAGGATTTGCACTCTGCTGACCTACCACTCCCTCCAGTGTTTTTCCCATTGCAGCTAGACAAGGTGACTCGGGCCCCCTTTTGAGTCTGCAGCGTGTTCCTCCCTGAGAACCAACTGGGAGCAGCCTGCTTCCCCCAAACTGGCATATGCTTCTTTGGAACCAGAGGTCCCAGTCTGAGTTGCCAGATGTCCATGTTGGTGCCAGCAGCAAAGACCAGGAAGGAGAACAGCAAGTGAGAGAAAGATTGATTAATTCACTGAGAAATGGAGACAGAGACGCTGGGAGGGGCTTATGCATACCCTAAGCAGGAGGCTTCTGCACACTTACACACACACACACACACACACACACACACACACACACTCACATAGAAGGAAGAACACACAAATGGCAAGAGATTTGGGGTAGTTTGGAAATAAACTACATAAAAAAAGAGAGAAGAAAGGGAGGAAAAAAGAAGGAAAAGAGACTCACACAGACAAGGAATACCTGGAGAGAGACAAAAATAGAAAATATGAACACAGATTAGAAGAGACTGGGGAGAGAGGAGAGGTTATAGGAGACAAATTAGAGAGAAGAACAGTCTGGGGAAAGAGACTAACAGTCCATCACCCCGCCCCCTTCAGAGATGGGGACAAACTCAGGGAGACACAGAAACATGCTATGGCAGGCAGAAGGATAGAGGAGCATGGATGGGGATGTGGGAAAGGCCGCCTTGGGACACAGAGAGGAGGCAAGCATGGTACCCGGAGATAAAGGGAAACAGATAGGAGCTGCTGAAAGCTAGAGATGGGGCAGGGGGGAGGCGACCCCTGCAATGCTCTGGGCTGCCCCTCCTCTTTAGCTCACAGCACCACCCAAGAAGCTAATTCTACCACCCAGCCACCAGACGTACTCTGTGTCCCACCTGAGTTCCCACAAGGACGAAGGTGACATAACTCCATCTGCAGGCAGCTCAGGGTTCTTCTCTGTCTTGTCACACAGATAGGGAAACTGAGGCCCAGAAATGAAACGACTTGTCCAAACTCACCCATTTGACCAACTTTCATTTAAATCCAGGTCTGGGTGCCCTGGGGATCCCCTCTTTGCCCAGCTGTCGGTCAGCACCTGACAGAGAAACTGAGCTCATCAGAAGTTTGCTTTCCTGACAGCTGAAGTGCCCAAAACAAAGCCAAGGCAGGAGGGTAAACAGCAGGATCAGGGTGGGGCACCAGGGTGGGCAGGAGGGTAAGGAGCAGGGTCAGGATGGGCAGGAGGGTAAGGAGCAGGAGTCGGGGTTAGTGTAGGCACCAGAGAGAGCAAGAGCTCACTTTCAGGCCGAAGCCTGACAAGGGCAGGGATCTGGCTCCAAATGCTAAGTCTTTACTAATGAGGTACAAGGAAATTTCCCATGAGCCTCTGGGAGTTTTCTGACCTCAGGTTAGAACTAGGATCACTGATCTGAGTTTTAATGAAAAATAGGGTGAGGTTTGGTGTCTCAGTTAGGGTTGCAACTGCTGTGATGAAGCACCATGACCAAAAGCAACTTGGAGAGGAAAGGGTTCATTTCACCCACAGTTCTGTATAACAGTTCATCATGAAAAGCAATGAGGACAGGAACTCAAACAGGGCAGGAACCTGGGGGCAGGAGCTGAAGCAGAGGCCATGGAGGAGAGAGAGAGCTGCTTACTGCCTTGCTCCACATGGCTTGCTCATGCTGCTTTCTTATAGAGCCCAGGACCACCAGCCCAGGGTCCACAATGGTCTGCCCTCCCACATCAATCACTAATTAAGAAAATTCCCTACAGGCCTGCCTATAGTCCAATCTTATTGAGGCATTTTCTGAATTGAGGTTCCCTCCTCTCCAGCGACTTTACTTTGTGTCAAGTTGGCATAAGACTAGCCAGTACACTGAGGGAGACAATACCCATGAAACTGGGGGTTAAATGTTACAGACATGTGCACATAAGTGGTGCCTAATGATAATTTTATTCCTACACTGAGGAGTATGGCCTGCCCAAGGATGCCCTTCGTTCTCCTGGGCATCTGGATGTGTTTAGATATTCTAGGGTGGGAGTGAAGAGTTGATGCTGCCGAAGGCCACCAGCAAAGGGGACCGAGGAAAGGAACTGTGATCAAAGGGAACAGTGGTGATAACTACCACTGTTATCACCAATCAGGTCACAGAGTATGAAATCTGCAGTACTAAAATCTACATGATTCCTAGATCTGAGAGAGAGAGAGAGAGAGAGAGAGAGAGAGAGAGAGAGAGAGAGAGAGAGAGAGAGCATGCCCAGGTTAGTAGCTGAAATGTAATGGCTCTATGTGTTTTGCTGGAGAGAAAATCTATGGTTTTCACCAGATTATCAAAGGGGTCTTTATCAGTCAGTATGGGCTAGCATCCTGCTGTAGTAACAAACGTCCCCAAATCTCACTGCCTATGACTCCATGTCTCTGTCTCACAAGCTGCACTGTGAGTCAGATGACTCTCCAAAGCTGCTGTCCTCTGTGTGAGACCCAGTGGTCCAGGCTACTTTGATCTTGAGCCACAATTGTCTCACTCAGCGTGACACCTTTAAGATCAATAAGCTGGGGAGATGACTGCACAAGCATGGGGATGTGAATTCAGATACCCAGAAGCCATGAGAAGCTGGGCATAGCACTGTGTTAGCTATAACCCTGGTGTCCTGTAGCAAATGTGCGCGCGGTGCGTGCACACACACACATACACACACACACACGAAGATAGATACATAGATAGATAGATGATAGATAGATAGATAGATAGATAGATAGATAGATAGATAGATGATAGATAGATAGATAGATAGATAGATAGATAGATAGATAGATAGATAGTCTGGGAAATACAGACTTTCATGTACCTAGGAAAGAGAGAAGAGGATACTGTTTAACACTACGTATGTCTACAATGCTCCTCCCAAAAGCGGTAGGGATCGTAGAGTTGCAGGAGTGAGCCTAAGCTCTGCTTTGTAAACTGGCTTCAATATGCCCTTGCGTCTCTGGGGAAATTCAGGTGGCCCAGCCATCCACCTAGAGAGTGGTCAGCTGCAGTCCAGGAAATCTTCAATTCTGTGTCTCAAAATTGTTAAGAGCAAGTTTGGCTACAGTAAAGAACCCTCCAGTCACAGAGCTTGGAGTTGCCTCAGAGATCGCCCTGGCCTCTTCTATATCTATTTTCATACGGTCAGATATAATCACAGAGCTTCCATCAAGATTTGTTGTCAGTCATCACCCATTTCACCGATGGAACAACTGAGGCACAGAAGGCCACACCGAAGGCAAATGCCCAGCTTTGACAGCCCAGATGATACCCCAGCAGGAGATCTGAATTCCTGTTACTCTCCACAGCTGTGGACTGTATAACACAAGATATTAAAAAGTCCACCTAACACATCTGGGCAGCTCTCTCTGCCACCGTTGTTTAATTCCTCCTGGGAAGCAAGATTGGAAAGACAATGCTAATTTAATTTGCCAGAATGAATAAGCATAAGACAGTAATGGAGGGTGATGAAGTGCTATGAACCCTTAACTCACATCCCGACATCCCAACTCTTCTATCACTAAGTCTTTCCCCACCTCGAGCTGATTAAGCCCAAATGATGGTAGTTAATTATCATCCTCTGTCACTGAGGAAGCCTGGCAGAGGGTGTGAGCGGGTGTAATGGACAGATCAGATTAAACAGAGGAAGGAAGAAGCTTTTGAGCCCCTGGGGGCTCACGGGTCCTCTTAGTTAAGACAGGAGGCACATGAAGGGCATGTTCAAGCATGAGGAGGTGTCAGCCTGCCGTCACCAAAGCACACACCTGAGATGGAGCCACTTAAAGAGAAGAAAGGTTCAGTTTGGCTCCCAGAGATGGAGATTTCGGCTCTCTGTTAATCATCCCTTTGGGGATGCTATGGGTCAGTGGACCTCATGGTGGGGATTCAGTAAGAAGCAAAATCTTTTATGTCCACAGCTAGGAAGGAAGAGGTAAGGTAGCCCTTCTCCCCACAAGGACACATCCCTGATGACTTCAAGTCCTTCCACCAGGACCCAGCACTTAAAGGTGCTGCCCCCTCCCTCCACTGTCCTTCTAGAAGACAAGCCTGTAAATCCCAGGTCCAAACTGAACTTAGAGAGGTTCAGCAGCCAACCCCATTGTCTCTGGGATCCAGAAGTCCTGGAAGGTGCATGTGGATATTTCTAAGAGTAAGGTGCAAGAGTAAGGGCCCACAGCAGGGGTTCTGGCCAGGAGAGCACAGAGAGGCATCTGGAGTGTGGACAGACTTAGCATCACCAGCACTCACGGGCCATCCCTGTGCACAGAAGGCTTTCACACAGGTCTTATCAGCAAAGTGGGAATTTCCCTGGAGCATGCTGGGCCCTCACTGGTATGAGGGTCCTGATTCGGCGCACACACACACACACACACACACACACACACACGCACGCACGCACGCACGCACGCACGCACGCACGCACGCACGCACGCACGCACGCACACACGCAGGCACACACACACACATGCACTCACGAACATACCACAGTATCCAGCAGTTAGAAACACCCAAATTCCAATTCCCTGGGTATTTGTCACTGCCACAGTGCAAACGAGATAATGAGACTTTGTAGCCAGCCCCTAAGAAGGCGTGTACTTGGAGAATGCTACCCCCCCCCTTTCCCCATTGTTGTCACTTAGGATAGTGTATATACCTAGTTAGGAATAGCTTCCTATTGTTTATGGTTGGGATTGGAAGGAGGTGTTCAGGCTTGGACACCTCTTTCAGATGACTTTAGGGTTTAGTTAAAATAGATAGTTAGGATGTGACATAAGCAGATTGTTGTATCTTCTTATATTTTACCTTTATGATTGTTAATTTTGGATACTTTATACTGTTAAGTTTTAATCCTCTTTTAGACTAAAAGGAGAATTGTAGGGGAAGCTGTAGCCTCGCCTTCTTAGGGGCTGGCTACAGGTGTGCCTGACCAGGCTTGTGAGGGCGTGGTCAGAGTGACTGCCTTTGCGCTTTCTGTTTCTCTTTGCTACTTGCGTACAGGCTGCTGGCTAGGTCGCTCTGTAAGTAAGGCTTTTCCCTATTAAATACCCTTATATTTCTACCTGACTCCGTATTGGTAATTTCCCACTATAAGACTTCTCTATGGGATTGCAGTGAACCCACTCACTGAAGACTAAGAGCCAGAGCAAAGAATTGCTCAACTCTGCGCCACCCTGAGGAACCTCTGAGTGAGGATGAGCTAGATTATCACGTGGCTTTTCCTTCCCAGTTGAACACGGGGAACATGTTGGATGGTGCACATGGCCAAGGCCTCCCTGGTTGACTCACACCATGTGGCACATCTGCAGTCACAGGGAAGGACCTTCCTGTTGAAGGGACCATCTTCCCTTTTGGCAGCCATAATGGCCGAACACGTGCTTCTATGACCTTGTCCAAGACACTAGAAAGTCAGATGCCTGCCTTGTGACAAGGAACCAATCAGAAGTTAGCTGGTGGTGCTATGCTTTATGACTCTAGGTGTGCTTTAAGGACAAGCGCACAGCAATGATGTAAAGAGCATAGCAACCACCCTGGGAGGGCCTATGGGCCATAACAACCAGTTGACCAATCAACACAGGGCAAGCCCTCCAAGCCTGGAGGCACACCAATCCTGAGCCTGTGCGTACCCCTAGACACTCCCCTTACGCTGTCCTATAAGATCTCTTGGGAGGCCCTAGGAGCCGTCTTTTGCGAGCCGTCGGCGGGTGGGTGAAAGACCCGAGCTAACATGGGGTTAGCTCGTTAAATTACAATAAAGCCTCGTGCAGTTTGCAGCAAGCTCTCGAATCCGCCTGGTGATTGGGGTGACCGAAAACGTGGCCTGGGACCCCGGGTACTTGAGTTTTCCGGGGGTCTAACACTGTCACACTCAAGGTGCCATTCCATCTTCCTTTGTGGTTCAGACAATAGACCATGGCTCTGGGCTGCCAGGGAGGGAAGGCCTTGACAAGCTGGTCCAGAGCCAGAGGATCTGACTTTATGTAAAGCTCAAGACCTACTTCAGTGGAAGTGAAAGCAATTTGCAGTCTCACAAAAGGATGCATTAGAGAGAGAGCCTGAGCACAGACGTAGTTGGAGGGTGAGGGAAGAGAAACGAGAAACCGGCCTAGGGACGAACAATTTGAAGACAGCCAAAGTAGGGGCTGGGTTCCCTTCATGTGATAGGACTCATGGGGTGAGTGCCTGGCCCTGCTGCTGAGGAGGGCCAAGTTCATCCCTGCAGGTGCCAGCTAGCTGGGATTGCTTCCACTTCTGTTTTCTTGGTGAAGTCTGGAATGAGGCTGTGGTGTTTGGGCCTGGGATAGGGAAGTGGTCTCAGGGTTGACTAAGCCTAGATTTTCTCTAGATGTGAAGGAGAATCCAGAATCCCAACAAACAAAAGGAGGGTCGGAACTATGATGTCTGTGCCAAACAGTTTGGGAGTGAACGTGACTGTAAGTGACAGAGTTTCAGGGGACAGAGAGGACTGAATCATTAAAAGCAACCCAAAGAGAAGGCTTAGGACTGGGGCTGTAACGGGGTAGGGGGAGATAGACCCAAGTCTGGGAAGGGATAAGATCTTGAATCTTAATGCCCATCCCAGTCTCAACTCAGAGTGGGGTTCTTGAGTCTTCAGGCACCAGGTCAGACCTAGAATAACACCATGGTCACGGGGCTGGGGAAACATAGAATTGGGTAGGGCAGTACTTGGAAGTAACCCAACCCCATAACCACACCCAAGGAATCTCAGGAGGAGTGAGATGCCCAAAGGGCCCAGATGGTGTGAGCTCCTTTTCCACAGACTCCCTGCCCCTGACCTTGAGGCTTGGGGGGTTTTTTGTTTGTTTGTTTTTTTGGGGTTTTTTTTGTTTTGTTTTTTTGGTTTTTTGTTTGTTTGGTTGGTTGGTTTCTGTTTGCTTGTTGTTTTTCACCACCCTTCAAAGCAGAGCTTGGCTGATTGATGCCTGTGGGACAAACGACCATGGGGATGCACAAAGCTCCGCCCGTTCTGGCCCAAGTCCTCAGGTGGCAGCACCTGCACTCTGCCCGGCCCTCAGTGCTTGCACCATTGGGGTCTAGACCAGCACATTATTTGGAGTCTGTGCTGCAGGGAGAACAAGACTCTTGGCAACCCAGAGCCTCAGCCAAGGCCATCCATCCCAGACCTAGAACAGAATGGCCCTGGCCGCCCCACAGCCCACTAGCAAGGGAAGAAAATGCAAGAAGCTTCTGTGCTCAGGTGGCGTTTTACACAGCACTGAGAGGGCAGCATGTCCAGGATGGCAGTGCTTTGACTGTGACTTGCCCTGCATTGCCCCCCAAAAGCTAAGAGATGTATGCAGCAGGGTTCCCTAGAGGAATAGAACTGACAGAATGAAGATATGTAAAAAGATTTGATGCACAGTGTGGCCCATGTGATGAGGTTAATCACAGTGCTCCAACAATAGCTGTCTCACACCAGGAAGGTCAAGAACCCAGTACTTGCTCAGTCCACAACGCCCGATGCCTCAGCTGTCCCAGTCTGGAACTGAAGGCCCAAAAGATTCCTGGAAAGCAGCTGGTCTTCAGTCCATGTTGGAAGCCAAAGAGGCTGGTTCTGATGTCAATGAGGGAAGCAGCAGCAGCAGCAGCCACAACAAAACAGCCGAGCTTGCCAGCAAGAGTGAAGGCAAGCAGGCAAAAAGCCAAAGGCTTTCTCCTTCCATCTCCTTCATCTAGGCTACCACTGGAAGGTGGCATCCATATTAAGAAGGGGTCTTCACACTTCAAATAATCCGTTCCAGAAAATTCCTCACAGGTGTGCCCAGCAGCCAACTTTCAGTTGGTTCCAGATCTCATCAAGATGACATCCAAGACTAATGATCACAGTGACAGTGATGAGGGGTGGTGACATCTTTAGGAGGTGGGGCCAACTGGGTGGAGTTTAGATCACTGGGCACATGACCCTCCAAAAGAGTTGAGGTAGTTCTCCTGAGACCTCAATTCGTTCTTTTAAATGATCTTTTAAGCCTGACCCCTGACCTAAGTTCTGCCTTCTTGTCTTGCCATATGGTCTTTTCATGCAGAACACGCCCCCATCATTGTTAAACAACCTAGTGCCCTCACTAGAGCAAGGCTGATGCCTAGTGCCAAGTCCTTCAACCTCCAGAACGGTAAGCTAAATAGATACTTTTTTCTTCATAAACTGCCCAGCCTTAGGGATTTTGTTATAGTAACAGTAATTGAACTAAGCTAGATTCAATACCAGACAAGCCACAGAGAAATATATATATATATATATATATATATATATATATATATATCTTTTTTTCTAGCACCAGCACCAGCACCCACACATGGGCAGCACGTCCAACTCCTAAGAGTCTACGTTAAGACATTCTAGCAGGGTGCACTGTCCCTGGAAGACCCTTTTTGAAGCTCATACTGCCTAGAAGGGATGTGCTGACCCCAGCTCCATCTCGAGCTAGTTAGAAACACTGCAGTGGAGGTAGCAGGTAAGACCAGCAGGGCCTGGGCAGTACCATGAGCCCAGGAGGAAGTTAACAGCAGCACCAGGATGAAAGGCAGATATGTGATAGGTGATGCAACCTAACGACCACTGTCCTGTGGTCCTTAGGGCTTGGGAGGTGTATAGTGAGCATTGAACCTGATCCACACACATCATGGTGGCCACAGGCCGGGTACCACAGGCCGGGTGCCTCAGGCCGGGTGCCACAGGCCGGGTGCCACAGGCCGGGTGCCACAGGCCGGGTACCTCAGCACTCTGAACCATGATCAGCACTGCCTCTCCTATGCTGCAGTAGAGAGTACCAGAAACTGATAGGCAGGGCGCCTCCCCAACTCCCACTGGCCAGGATAAACCAGGGGCCGTGTATATGAGTCCCATGGTCACACATGGACTTTGCTGTATGACTCTGGGCTTGGGGACTCTGCATCTCTGCACCTCAATTTCTTCATCTGCAAAAGCAGAGCAATAAGAGCTCTTCCCTCTGAGTTTCATTGAGGACTCTGAGCTCCCCATACAGTGCCCAGCACAGAGCCTGGCACATAGGCCATCTTCCACCCCAGGCAGCGGGTCTGCACCCAGGGCCCACAGGGGGCTTACTATTCTCATAGCTCTCATTTGTTCCCTGGGTCTATTCCAGAATACTGTAGGGCATCCACAGCCACCCCCTCCTACCCCAACACTTCCTCCCTCCCTCCCCATCCAGCTTTGACAGGGTTGGGCTGGTTCTGGATGGAAATGGATTTTCTGTCCCCATAAAAATCTCATAGAAAATGATCATATCTTCTATCGGATGAATGATGAAAGCAAAAATACATCTGCAGTCTACTGTTAGGCTCTTCTGAGCAAGCAGGCTGCCTGCTTACCTGAGAGGCTCATTAAGAGCTGTTTGGGAAATGTGCTCTCCCCACCATTAAACTACATTGTGTTAAAAGCAGTTTCCACTCCACTGCCTGCTAAGTTTTCTCCTTTTCCTTCCTTTCGTATGAGAGCGGCCCTGTTCGTTGCTATAGCCCCCCAAATTGATATATTACAGCCAGGGCTGTAATTCCCTAGGTAATTGTATTAGTTACTTTTCTTGTTGCTTTTGACAAAGTACCTGACAAAAAGCAACTTCAGGAGGAAGGTCTATTTGGGCTTAAGAGGGGCTTAAGGGATATGGCCCATCATGGCCACGGAAGGCAGGGCAGCAGGAGAGAGAATAAGGGAGCTGGTAGCATTGTGTCCCCAGTCAGGCAGCAGAAGGCAATGAATGCTAGTGCTCACCTCACTTTCTCCATCCCCGGTTTGTAGGATGATGCCACCTGCATTCAGGTGGGTCTTTTCTACTCAGTTAAGTCTCTCTAGAAATGACATCACAGAAATGCCTAGAGGTTGTCTCCTGCCTGATTCTAAATCCAGTCAAGTTGACTGTGAAGGTTAGCTACCACGGTAATCATGTTTGGAGAGGGGCCTCATGACAGGGAGGCAGCAAGCCCTTTGCTGGTATCATGGTCTTGAACTTCAAGCCTCCAAAATTATGAGAAAATAACTCTTGGTCATATAAGCCTTACATCAGACAATGGCCTTTTATTAGGGCGGGCCAAATGGGCTGTGATGTTTATTCTTGAAAAAGACTTGTTCAGGGAGAAGAATCAGAGACCTCTTGAAAAGGTGCAATTCTTAAGAGGCTGTCATGGCTTTCAAATGGAGCTGAGTGTGAGCATGTGTGTGTGTGTGCCCTTAGGAAGAAGGTTGAACAGGGATTTTTTTTTTAATTGGGGTTTGTATGTGGGGTGTGTGTGTGTGTGTGTGTGTGTGTGTGTGTGTGTGTGTGTGTGTGTAGGCATTGTGCACGTGTGCAAATTTGTGTAGAAGTTGAGTATCAACAGCAAGTCTCTTCCTCGCTCTATTTTTTGGAGATAGGAGCTCACTAAGCTTGGCGCTCCTGCTAGGCTGACTGGCCATCAAGCTTCAGGAATCCCCCTGTCTCAGTTTCCACACAAGTAAGCTTATCGTCATCAGGGCTGGCTTTCTTACAAGGGTTCTGGGGGATCAAGCCCAAGTCCTTATGATTACATGGCAATGCCTTTGCTGACGGAGCCATCTCCCCAGTCCCAGGTTAAACTGGTTTACTGACAACCTGTCGGCAGTTACCTGCTCCTAACTAGTGCTGTGTCTTCACAGGTAGCTACCCTTTCACCTGCACTGCAATCAAGAGCCCAGACTCCCTCTCTAGCCAACTCCACCCTTGGGCCTCCATATCCTGAAATTGGTGCAACCTCAGGAGCTTTGTTCTTGGCCTTGGTGTGAGGTCTGTGCATCCTGATCTGAGAACTTAGTTCTTTTGCCTCTGGGGGCCTTCCTACTGCATAAATGAGTATACAGCCTGGAAAATGGAGCAGGGCTGCATTTCACACCATCCTCATGTTACTAGAGACAGGATCTTTTGGAGTGGCAATGATAGAAAGGACATCAAGATAAAAGTGTACACACACAGGCCAAGGCTTTAAGGGGACTTCAGTTCAGCAGCCGAAAGATTAACACTGGCTGAGAGAAAACAGTCTGCTTCCGGGGTAAAACGGTTGACTTGCCAGGCAGGTATTTTCCACTGCTGTGGGTATGTTTTCAAATGATGTTTTCCTTTTCGTGTCCTTGTAGCCTATGGCTACCAAGGGCTAAACCTGTCCCTGGAACTGCTGGTGGGCAATGTTGTCCTGTGCAAACTTTCTGGTCTTGAAGCTCAGTCTAGACCTGGTGGGGAGGCTGAAGGGCAGTAGGTACTTGGGGTGAAAATGTTACAGAAATGCGACAGGGACCAGTCAGTAGCCACACTGTTAATACCAGAACTGGAGAAACAGAGCTGGCAGATCTCTGTGAATTCCAGGCCAGCCTGGTCTACATAGTAAGTTCCAGACCAGCCAGGGCTACACAGTGAAACCCTATCTCAAAAAACAAAATTAAAGTATAGAGCACATAGGAGAAAATAGCCATGTCTACAGGCAAAGTGGGTGATCTAACTCAAAGGTTAGGACAGCCAAGGGACAAACACTGTGAAGACAGAGGCCAAACCCTGTGTCCCTTTCCAGTCTCCCAGCAGACATCAGCAGGACAAAGGGCAGTGAAACTCCATCTCACCCCAGTCAGAAAACAGAACAACAAATGCCAATATGGAGGTGGTTGAAAGGGAATACTGCATGGGTGGGAATAGACACTGGTCCAGCCACTATGGAAGTCAGTGTGGAGTTTCCAAAAAAAAAAGGGGGAGGGGGGGAACAGATCTTCCAGGGCTGCAGAAATGGCTCAGTGTGTAAATGCATTTGCTGTCCCAACATGAGGACTTAAGTTTAAACACCAGCAATGATGTAAAAAGTCAGACATGGCCACATAATGCCTGTAACTCCAGCACTGTGTTGGGTGACACAAGGATGTCTGCAGCTTGCTGACTGCTAACCTAGCTCCAAGCTCAGTGAGAGACCCTGTCTCAATGAAATAAAGTGAGGACTGAAAGAAGACACCTCCTCTAACCTCTGCCTGCGTGTGTGCATAACACACACACACTCACACACACACACACACACACACACCACACATACACACACACACACACAGAGAGACACACACAGACACACAGACACACACACAGAGAGAGAGAGAGAGAGAGAGAGAGAGAGAGAGACACACACAGAGACACAGACACAGACACAGACACACACACACACACACACACACACACACACACACACACACACACAAACTAGATTGTCCATGACCAGGTGTGATGATCTGGATAAAGATGGCCCCAATAGGGAGTGGCACTATTAAGAGGTGTGGCCTTGTTGGAGTAGGTGTGGCATTGTTGGAGAAAGTATGTCATTGCATGCGGCAGGCTTTGGGTCTCAGATGCCCAAGGCTGGCCAGCATGTCACTGTCTTTTTCTGCTGCCTGTAGATAGAGATGTAGAACTCTCAGGTCCTTCTCCAGCACCATGTCTGCTTGCATGACACCAAGCTTCCCACCAGGATGACAATAGACTAAACCTCTGAACTGTAAGCCAGCCCCAATTAAGTGTTTTCCTTTGTAAGAAATGCCATGGCCATGGTGTCTCTTTGCAGCAATAAAACTCTAACTAAGATAAGTGGCACCACTCTCTGCTAGACCACTCTTGAATATTCACCCAAAAGACTCTAAGTCAACACTCTACGGAGACACTCACACTGTGCACTGTCCAGGATAGCTATGCTATGGAAGCAAACCTAGTGTCCAACAGCACAGAAACAGACAAGGAAAATGTGGAATATATACACAGTAGAATTTTTTAATGATTTTATTTTTTATTTTTGTGTGTATGGGTATTATGCTTGCATGTATATGTATGCACCATATGTGTGCCTGTGCTCCCAAAGATCAGAAGAAGGTGCCAGACCCTCCAGAACTGCAGTTATAGGGGGTTGGGAGCCACCTCATGGGTGCAACTGGAGATAATCTTATTAAGTAAATTAAGCCAGTTTCAGAAAGACAAACATGCATTTTCTCTCATCTGTGGTTCCTAGATTGTATGTAGACACATAATCACGTGTGTACACATGACACAAATGCAGAAGTAGAAGTCTCTGGATGACAGACGGGAACAAGCAAGGGGAGAAAGGGAAGGTGGGGGATATGAGAGACAAGAGGCTCAACAAGTAGTAAATACATGAAGGGAAACAAAAATAATAGGAAGAGAATGCTTCTTAACAGGCTGATGCTGACAATCACAGCAGCCCTCAGGGCCCTGTAAAGTAACCTAGGCAACCATTATCATTATCAGAGATATTGGTTTCATTATCAGAGATAATGATAACAACCATTATGAGAGATGTCTACACATAGCATAATGATGGGTTACCTAGCCATGTGACTTCCAAAATTAGTGGTCATTAAGCCAACTAAAATCAAGTGAAGCTGGAAGGTTTATTTCCTCCTTCCCTCGGTGACACTCAGACTTGGGTCCAAGACTTAAAGAATTCTACAAGGCTGCCTCTCTAGCCAACTCTCATATGCTTTTTATTTTATGTCTATGAAGGTTTTGTCTGCATGTATATTGCCCCATGAGTATGCCAGGTGCTCGTGGAGGTCAGATGAAGGTATCAGATCCCCTGGAACTGGAGTTACAGACAATTGGGAGCCACCATGTGGGTTCTGGCAACCCAACCCGAGTCCTCTACAAGAGCAACAAGTACTCTTAACCTCTGAGCCATCTCTTCTGCCCCCAACTCACATTTCAACATTGTATTGGATACCTAGGACCCTAAAATGCCCTGCTCAGAAAGCCCTCTGGGGTGGGGCACCAGGAGGCCTGAGAACGTTAAAATAAACACTAGTCTTCTAGACTGTGGCAAAATTGTTGAAGTAGAAAAGTCTAAAACAAGAAACAATGCCTTCTAGCATTTAAGGTCTTCTCTCAGCCTCCCCCAAGGCACCTGATGCCACTTACCACAGGACCTTTATATGTGTCTTCCTCGCTGCCTAGATCACCCTTGGTAGTGTGGCTCTCCCCGACCTCCTTGAAGCAAATCCAGTCTCTATAAGACTGTGTCTCTACTAGATGCTATGTTGTCAAAGAGTCAGAGCCCCTGCCTGCACAGCCTTGCCCCAGTTGTGATAAATTCATTGTGTACCCAGCAATTTGCTCTTCTGGTGGCTGCAAGCTCCTCAAGGGAGTCTGTGGGACAGGCTTGGTCACCCTCCTCAAGTCCTGTGGGAAGCACAGGAAACAAGATGGTGCCAGTGGCTGAAGGGTTAGCATCTTGATGAAACTCAGTCCTCCTACATTGTCTCTAATATGACAAGAGAAAGCATTGACAAACTAGGGACTGTTCTCCTGTGGTCAGATGACTATAGCGTTGGTTGAATCTGAGAGGTACTGGTAGAATAATGGCTTTTAGCGCAAGTCCTTCCCCTTGAGGTCTGACATCTTAAAATTCATAGACTCTCAGCATCTCGGGGCTGCAGGGATTTTCCTAGGCACTTACTGATAACCTGCCTGGCGGGAATGGATTTATGATCGTGCGTGTACTTGCAACCATACACACACATACTCACCCGCTCACTCACACAGAGGACTTTATCTTTCTCCACTCAGCTTCTCCCCTTCCCTGCCCTCTAAATGAGAATATTATCTTTGCAATATCATCTTTGGTTTCTGACGTGTGTGTGCATACTCGCGATGCTGAACCAGGAGATTCGGCAGTAGAAAGAAAATCAGAGAAGAGACCAGACAGAAAAAGCTGATCTTTCCAGGAAATGAAGATGGGGAGGGAGTCAGGAGAAAGAGAGAATGGCCCCGAAGACTCTGTCTGGGAGACTGTGGAGTTCCGAGTGTGCACCACAGTTCTCTGAGGGTGAGGAATACAACATTTGCATGCATTATGGGATACAAGTCACACACCTATAGTTGCCTTTGGAAGCATATATACAAAATGCTGCTTCTGTGGCTATACTGAGTTGAAGTGGTACTCATTTACCCCTCTGTGACCCCAACATGAATATCTTGAAGTAAGGATTGGGTTGTATACCATGTTCCCATGCCCAGTAACCATGCAGAGGAATTTCTTGGTTAATAACTGCCCAGCAAATGAAGACAAAGAAACCATCAACACAAGACCCAGACTGCACCTCAATATTTATTCTGGAGCTAAATGCAAGTGACTGTAGCTCAGGAACACAGATTTGGGTTACTGTAAACACCATGCTCCACTGCAGCAACAGTTTCGGGAGCTTTTATAGTAACAGAACAAAGAAAGCCATAAATTAAGGTACTGTTCAAATACATTTGTGGGGACATCGGGTCATGGGGTCACAGAGGAGTGGGGAGGTCTCCGCTACAGTCCTCAGATGTTATCTGTCTCTTGGCCTTTGGGACGCTATTTGTACATTCCAAAAAGGATTTTACAAGGATGTTAGGTCAGGCAGAGGTGAGCAATAAATAGCTATTAAGGGGCTAAAGATAGTCCTGGATAATTTGGCTCCAGACCTGTACCATCCCAGCTCTTCACAATCAGGGATCTTCTGATCGGTCCATAGGCCATGAGGGATGCTTAACAAAGGCATAGGCTCTTTTCTTGTCTGGAAACTTCAGCTCATAGAACAAAGAGAGTCCTTACCTCTGGGACATCATTTCACAGGGAGTTTGAATGCTGTGAGTAACAAGACTGTCCAAGGAGGGGTGATTGGGTCCACTGAGCCCTTACTGAGAGTTGGGCTGGTAGCCTGAGGCGGAGGTTGTAGATGCAGAAACGGACTTAGAAAGGGCATGAAATGGAACTAATTGTCACAGCCAGGCAAACCTCTCTGCTGGCTTTCATTCCACGTTCTTTCCACTCACTGCTTGGAGCAAAGGAGGCATATGTACACAAGTCTGGGGACCCAGGTAGGGGTCAGGGGTAAGTTGCTCTTGATATGGACTTTCGATGGTAAGTGGTATTTCAACAGATAAGGGGTTTTAGGGAAGGGAATGTATACTCCCGAGTTTATTATTCTGTTACTGGAACACAGTACCTGAAGTAACCAACCTTAAAACAGGAAAGTTTGCCAGAGCTGACAATGTTGAAGATATATCTCTTGATTACACTGCTTTTTGGGCCTGTGGCAAGACACTGTGATTGAGAAAGCTGTCCACCTCACAGCAGCCACAGAATGAAATGAGAAAAGAGACTGGTTTCCCATAATCCTCTTTGAAGGCATCCACCCCCACCCCTGCAAAAGACCTAAAACCTCCTACTAGGTCCCATCTCATGAAGGATCTATTAACTCCTAATAGCACCACACTTAGGATCAAGCTTTTGACACACGGGCCTTTGGGAACATTCTAGGTCCACAGTATGAGTGACAGTGGTATCTGCTTCCTCAGGGAACAGCAAAAAAATACAGAAGCCTGAGCATCGTTGGCATTAGAGGTGGAATTCAGAGTGTAAAGGAGAGATATAAGTGCAGGGGCAGAGTAGGGCTTGACCAGGAAACAAGGTCATAGCAAGGAATTCCTAGACCTTTTGTTCAGTCCCTGGGACGCCAATTGCTTCCCCTGCTATAACAATAGCCATTTCCCAAGTGTCTTGAGGCCCATACAACTCCTCTGAGTCCTGGATCTGCACACGGGGTTCCGTGGACTCCTCAGACTCCATCTGCCTGGGGCTGAGACCACCTCATACCCTATTTTGTGTTAGAGTAAGCATGGGGGGAGGGGCTTGCTTAGTGATCATTTAGTCAGGGGAGGGGGACATGAATAAACCAATCCAGTTCACAATCTGGGTCCCTATTATGAAAGGAGAAAATAGTGCAACACGAGGGAGAGGGAAAAAAAGAACGCAGCCTTGAAAATGTGGGGTTGGCTTTCTGAGGCCAGCATAGAGGAGCAGCCAGGCGAAACTCAAGGGAAAGGTCTTCCCTGTAGAACTGCCTGTACCAAGGCCCTGAGGCAGGAGGGAGCTTGGGCAAACTGGGAATGGAGGCCCTGGTGTTCTTGGAACCTTCCAACCCCTCCAACCTGATCAAGCAGAGCCACGAGGACTATGGCAAGGCTGATGGTAGCTTCAGCCAGAGTCTGGTGTGTTCACAGCTCTCCATCTTCAGTGTGGAGAATGGCCTAAGGGGACAGAGAGGTGTGGGCAGGAAAGTCAGAGAGAGGAGCCAGCTGACAGAGAGTCAGGCCAAAGGTCAGAACATGTCCAGGTCCTTCCAGGAGCAGATGACCAAAGCAACAGGCAAAAAGGTGGGTGTCAGATGGCCCAGGAGAGACCCCCAAAGAAACTAAACCTGCCAGCCCCTTGATTTTAGACTTCCAGCCAACCCCAAGAAAATCAGTTTCTGCTGTTTAAGTGTCTTTGTCTGTGACAGCCAGTGTGTCACAGTGCGGCACCTTCCAACTACCTTATGTTACGTAGAGAGCCTGGCTTCTGACATTAGTTCTGTATTAATTTGCATTTCGTCCCCTCTTCTACACATACTGGATGCTGAACTGCAACCATCACTCTGCCTGTTCCCTGGGGTATCCCCAGACCCCAGGACGGCACTTCATCCATAAGTCCTCAGTAAATGAAGAAGTTTTAGACAAACATTTAAGGGTACCAAGTTCTGTCCCCTCTGCCTTCCTCTGGTGTGATCCTGGACTGCTCTCCCCTTCTCTAAGTCCAGTGTGCCTTATCTGTAAGGTAGTCCTGACTACCTTGTCAATTCCTGAGGGCGTATGAACCAAAAGGAGACAAACACAGCCTAATTGCCCAGTTCAGAAATCAACAGATAGCCCAGTGCCACCTTTCTCTTGACAGTGGTGAGTTCGGTTCCCTCCACCAACACAGGCTGACAGCTCTTCTGATGCCAGCTGCTGGCAACACTGAAAAACCACTCTGCCTTCTCACCTAGACACCCACCTGCTCACAGATGACTGAGGAAAACATGCCAAGGGATCAATGGCTTGGGACTGTGTGCACACAGAGGTAGGAGGTAGGATGGGTAATGGGGCTTCAGAGACAGGATGCTGAGAAGAATGAGTTCACCAGACCAGCAGGAAAGGAATGGCATTCAGCAGAGGGAAGGGCCGGGGCCAATGCCCTGCCTCCACATGACTGACATCTACCTAGAGGATGGTGACTATGTATGCTATGACCCGAAGTATTGGGCCCTGGGAAGCTGTTACCAGCTGGGGGTGGGGACCCAGAGGCAGTGTGCCCCAATAATGACTCTGGAGCAGATTGGAGGGAAAACCAGCAAAGTAGAGAAGCCAGAGATGTGTGGACTTGGGGCAGGAAGGACACTCAGCCAGGGACCATGGAGGGCACAGAGGGTCAGGAGAAGAAGCAACCAGGCCAGTGGTTCATCATGGGAGCATGTGTGTCTTAGAGCATGTCTCCCTCAAATGCCTTACTGATGTCTGGGTCTCCCTGCTCGGCAAAGCTGGGCTGGCTGTGGAGTGCAGAAGCTGTGGGGCCAGGGTTGAGTCAGCCAGGACAGGGCTATCATAACTCACAAAGACATCAGAAGGAACGTTCTATCAACCAGAACCAGGCCAGGAAACCTGATCAACTCAGTTTCCTCCCACCCCACAGCCAAATGAAAACACATTTGTTTCCATGACACACTTGTGTTTGCAGGAGACAGCGCAATTTTATTTTATTTTTTTTATTTTTTTTTTCACTGAGGAGGCAAGAATAGAAAACTCCACCTGCCAAGACAGCCTTCCTCCCCCAGGCACAAAGGACAGAGGAAGTGCCTGTCCCCAGCTTACTGGTGCCTGAAATGCCAAGGCTTCTTCCCCAGGCTCCAGGCTTTGTCATTTGTCAAAATACAAACAACTTCCCAGAAGTCGTGTCTTGAAGACAGACTTAGTCTCTTTAATTTTACAAATATTTACTGAGTCGTTTCTTTAAGCCAGGCAACACCTAGACTCTGGGAATAGAGAGACTGGTAAAGGCTTGCTCAAAACCAACTTCTCAAGGGACCAGCAGGTTCTGTGTGGATAAGTGGCAGGTCACTGGGTATACAGTAAGCCAGCCTGGCTACAATGGTCCTGAAGGATTGGCAGTGGGGGCAGGTAATGGGAAAGCCACAGCAGCAATACATTTATTTTGTAGTTGTAAAAGGTCAGAGTTGATCTAAGGACGGGTTAAGAATCTCAGATGGGGGTACAGCAAGGCACACGGGTGCAGACATGAACCCAGGGTGGGGGTGGTATCCACATGCCACTTAGCAGGCTTAGATGGAAGGCAGAATAGGAAGATGGGACCAAGCAGCAGGAAGTTCTCATCAACTGAGGTTACATAAATGACCCAAGGTGACAACGTCTGATTCAGCTCAGTGTCCCTACCTCCCGCCATTTCACCCCTTCTTCCTTTTCAGAACTTCCCCGGCCCCACCCTCATCACAAAGACTGGATGGCCCACCCTTAGCTACAAATATGGATTCTATTTAAGTTAAGCAAGCAGTCAATGTATCCTGTTCTGCTGGGTACAGCCACTGGATCAAGGGAAGGCATGTAACTCTGTTACCAATGAAAAGTGAAGAGATGCTGGGGTGGGGTGAGAGTTCTTAGAAAAAGGAACTACTCATCTAGAAGAAACTTGTCTTCTTCTCCTTCACTTAGACTGGAGGTGTAGCCAGCTGGGGATCAAGGCAGCAGGTGGCTGAGGACAGAGAGGAGCAAAAAGAGACAGGCAGGGGGGTTCACGCTTATAGTCCTGAAGGTTGGAGGAGCATTCAAGCCTTGGAGATCCCAGCCAATCCAGATCACATAGCAAGACACAGCAGACAGACAGACAGACAGACAGATAGACAGAGATGGTAATGGGAAGATGATGGAGATGGTGATGACTGTAATAGTTAATTTTTGATCAACTTGACACAAGCTAAAGTTACCTGGAAGGATGGAATCTCGGTTGAAAAGATACTTCCACCAAATTGGGCTGTAGACAAGTCTGTGGGGAATTTTCTTCATTAATGATTGATGTAGAAGGACCCAGTTCACTGCAGATGGTGTCATTCCTGGCTGGGTAATCCTGGGTATATCAGAAAGCAGACTAAACTAGCCAGTGAACAGCATTCTTCCATGGTCTCTGCTTCAGTCCGTGCCTCCAGGTTCCTGCCTCCAGTTGCTGCCCTGGCTTCCCTACATGATAAACATGATAGAAGATGATGGGAATGTGTAAACCATTTCCTCGCTGAGTTTCTCTTGGTCAGGGTGTTTTATCAAGTCATAGAACGATAAGACAATGGTGATGGTGGCAGTGATTGTAATGATGGTGATGATGGTGATTGCGATGATTATGGCGATGATGTGGTAATGATGATGATGATTTGATGATGGCAACAGTGGTGGTGGTAACGATGGAGATGATGATGGCAAGGCTACTGATGATGGTGTTGGTGATGATGACAGTGGTGGTGATAATGATAATGTAGAGTAATGATGATGGTGATGATGGCAATGATGATGGTGGTGGTGATGGCGGTGATGGCGGTGATGATGATGATTGTGATGGTGGGATTACAAATGTAAACCATTCTACCCAGATTTTTAAAATATTTTTACCCATTCTTTAAGAATTTCATGCATGTCGGGTGTTGGTGGCACATGCCTTTAATCCCAGCACTCAGGAGGCAGAGGCAGGAGGATCTCTGTGAGTTCGAGGTCTACAAAGTGAGTTCCAGGACAGCCTCCAAAGCAATACAGAGAAACCCTGTCTCGAAAAAAACAAACAAAAAAAACAGAATTTCATGCATATATGCAATGTATTTTGATCATATCAACTGTATCTGGTATTTTATATGGGCTCAGGTCATCCACTGAGCCATCTCACTAGCCTCCTTTGAGTTTCTTGAGAAAGAAAAACAGGGCCAGTGAGATGGCTCAGTGATAAAGGCGCTTGCCACCAAGCCTGAGAACCTGAGTTTGATCCTGGGACCCACATAGTGGAAGGAAGAGATGCAACTCCCACATATTGTCTTCTGGTCCACTTGCACACGCTCTTCCCCCACACTTCAAACAAGTAAATGATTTTTAAAGTAAAGAAAAACAGTCCCTGGAGACCTCCTGTTCTAGTATATGCATGCATGAATGTTGACATGTGTGTTTGTATGTAGTTCCTTCTACTCCAATGTCTGTGCATGGCTGTTTGTCTGCACGTGACTGACTCTGTGTGATGGTATCCATTTCATATTAAAGCAACTTGGCATCTCAGAATCAACACTAAGATTTGCAAACCTAAGACCAATATTTAGCTCATATTTATCCCACATGGAAAAGGCAGACATCCTGAGTTGTTTTGTCTCTACCCACAGCCCCGTGGTCACAACCACCCAGGTAGCATCTGCTAAGAACAGAAAACTCTTGTTATCCAAGTGGTAGAGATGCTGCCAAGCTTGGAGGAAGCTGTGAGAATTATGAGGTTCCAGGGAGATGGAAAGCCCACAGACCCATGCGTATGTCTGCACATGGTGTTTGTGTGTGGCCATGTCTATGTGGTAAATGCACCTGCACATGTACATGTAGAGGCCAAAGGTCAACTTCAAGCATCTTCTCTATTGTCCTCCACCTTTTTTTTCCTTCATGAGACAGGATCTCTCTATGCAGCCTTGGCTGGTCTGGAGCTTACTATGGAAACCAGGCTAGCCTTGAACACACAGAAATCCCCCTGCCTCTGTTTCCCAAATTCTGAGATTAAAGGTGTGTTCCACCACACCAGGCTCTACCTTTTGGGGAGGAGGGTGTCTCACTGAACCTGTCGACCACCTGGCTAGCCTGGCTGGAGTTCAGGTGCACACTGCCACACCCAAGTTTTTAAGTGGACACTGAGGATCCGGACTCAGGTCCTCTCACTTGGGCAGCAAGCGCTTTCCCCACTAAGTCATCTACACAGCCTGAGTCCAGGCTCTAGCTCTTATGCTGTAGAACTGGGGGTGCTGTTTCACCTGCTATGCCTAGTGAGACCCTGAATGCAGACCCTAGTGGGCTGCTCTACAGTGGGTAGGCACTCACTGTGATCCCCTTATGAAGGATGACATGAGGAGTCGTTTGCTCAGACTCCGAGTTTGTTTCTTCCTGACTAATCAGCTGGTGTGGCACTTGCCTTCGGCTTCTGACGTGTTAACGGGTTCAGCCACTGTTCACACATTTGTCCTCATCAGTAGAGTTGATGTTCATTAAAGAAGAATTCCTGATACCACCAGAAACGTAAGTGTGTGCAACCTGCCTCCTTCCCCAGTGTGTGTGATCTGGGTTTCTGTAGCCCTTCTGGCTTTCTCGGTGTGAACAGATTCAGCTGCTTCCTCATGAGCCGCTCTCTTGTCGGCCCGTATCCAGCCAGCGGCATGGATTTCACAGCTCTTCCCTGAAGAACATGCCAACTTGAAGACTGACAGCTCCTTCTTCTACCGCCACTCAAGCAACTCCACACTGGGGGCCGGCCCCAAGCCAGACATAGTGATGAGATCTTCACAAGATGATCCCTAAGAAAGAGGCTCCCCCAGTCTTCAGATGTTGAAGGGTCTAGATGACAGCAGCATCGGCCCATAATGAGTGGAGGCACAGCTTTCATCTCAGGCCGTGATCCTACAGCCCACCGTTCCTGTTGCGTTTGGCACTGCAGACGAGAAGCAATCCTCCTGCAGGGGTCCCTTGAGCTCCTTCCCTCCCCCTCTTTCTCATCTTCCTCCCTATCCTCTTGGAGACCTTTCCTTTCTCCTCCCCTCCACCGGCTCTTTGTCCACAGCCCAGCATCGCCCAGCAGGCACCCTAGGATCTGGCACGCCCTGTCACTCCCTGGGGCAGTGACGGGAATCTCACTTCAGAGCATCCCACATAATAGAGAACGCCCAGGGCTCCCCAACTTGCTACCCACCAGAGGTCTCTCTCACAGCCCAAGCTGCTCGGCTGGGAAGTGGCAACCTGGTTTCTCCTTCCCCTTTTCTGGAAGTGCTACTGTGGAACTGCTCCTGTCCTTGGTATCTCATCTCCACAGCACTGTAAGTAATCGGAACTCAGCCTCCTCTAGACCTCATATGGCTCCCGTAAAATCTTAGGAAATGGGGCTCACTGTGAACCTTGACTGGGAAAACTGAGATCACAAAACAAGAGAGGAACAGAACTAGACTCAGATCCCAGGTTCCCTAATTCTTCAGCCAGTGTCTCTAACAAAATGGGTGTAGCCTGGGACTAGATCCAAGATGCTGTTTTTTTGTTATTTGCTGTTTTTGACTTGGATTTTTGTCTTGTTTAATTTTGCAAAGGGATTTTCTGTGTGACTAAGACTGACCTGGAACTCCCTCCCTATGTAGCCTGGGCTGGCCACCCACACCTGATCCTGCATCCCTGACCCCAGCGTTGGAATTGCAAGCCTGTACCATCACACATGGCTTGGATTTTTATGTTTACCTTTATTTCCACATGAGCTTCATCCTTCCAGCTCCTCAGAACCCCAGGGAAAGGGCAGAGCTACTGGATTCAGGGTTCTGAGCCCAGGGCTGCCTCTGACCCGGTGCATCTGAACTTGGAGGGCCACTCATTTGCCATCCCTGGCCTCCAGTCCTTCATCTTAAGAGACCTTTCAGAAGTCCAGGTACTCAGTTTGATGCCAAAATGTGCCCAGAGTGTCCTGTGCCCCATGGGGCTCAAAGTTAGAGGTGGCACATGGACCGTGTGATGGCTTGGCCTAGCAGCCGTTTGAAAAGACACACTCCCTCATGCTGGCTGTAGGGCCCAGGTGCTGGTCTGAGTGAGTGCATCCATAGAAATCATCGTTCTCTGCTATTGTTCAAGTCAGGGAGCAGCAGGTATCTGTTCTGAGCACTTCAGAGCAAGTCCCAGAGTCCACTGGGTACAAATCTACTCCCCCAAAGTAGTGTCTGCTAGAAGTCAATGGTGCATTATGTTACACAATAAGACATTTTATCCCATGCCATAACCTTCATTTAGCCCCAGTTGTAATCTCCTGCAGAGGCCACTTCTCAGTTTGGGGATGTTTCTTGGCAGGCTGCATCCTAAAGGACAGAGAGATATTAATGGCAGAGTTCCGGGGCTCTGGGCCAGGCAGGGGAGCAGTGATGGGCTTACTGGTGGGGAAGGAAAGGCAAGGCTGAGGGGGCCAGATAGAAAGGACCATGTACCCAGCATAGGTGCCCAAGATGGGCAGGAGCTTCTTAGGGCCTGAGACAAGAGCTCTGGTGCCAGCAGGGCGTCTGAGAGGAGACACAGGGGCGCAGTGTGGAAACAGAAGGGCAAGCCAACACTACATGGATAAGTCTTTCTGGACCCCCTCTCTGTCACCCTCCTACTGTACATTTAGTCACCAACTTGAGGCATTAACTGTTCCTGTCTCTGTACTGGCACCTGCCACCCACAAACAAGCAAATCCCCTGTACCAGAGAAAGAGGGAAAGAAATACAGGCATTTGAGGAGGGAAGTGTCCGAACACTGGGCACTGTCCTTAGAGAGGAGGAGACCCAGGGCGGGACACGAGCAGCACCAACATGACATCTGCAGAAACTGATGTTTGAGCTGGTGAGAGGCATGAGGGGCTCTGCCGGCTGAGCAGACAGCCAGAACAGTTGGGGGTGGGGAATGAAAGTTCTCCATAGGTCAAAAGGTTTCAAGAAAATAATTACAACTAAAATTAAATATGGGGGAGACTTGGGTCACGTTTGTGCAGGAAGCATTAAGTATGGGGGGGCTGACTGACAAGCTAGAGAGGAGCGGGAGGAGTAAAAAGGTAATGGGAGAGAGAAACGGTGCACATAACAGGAACAAACTCCGGAAGAGGCAACAAGGTACTTATCCACAGGATAGGGACAAATGGGTCTCAGCCAAGGAAGCAGAACCATTGTCACTGGTGGTAACTGAGCTGTCTGCTTCCAGGCTGGCTAGAGGTGCTGGAGAGGAGGGAGCTCTGGAGGAAGTCGGGGTACCCAGTAACAGTGCTGGGGTGGGGACTTGAATTGCCCTTGAAGGTGAGAGGAGCCAGCAGTCTGAAAGAGGGTGATGCTGGAGCTAGCTGGCCTTACTCCCTGCCCCTGGGTGATGCCATCAGTACTCGCTGGGTGCAGTTCTCTTGGTGACTTCTCAGCAACTCAAAACAGAAGTTGAGCAGCAGATGGTTGCCGTGGGAAATGGCAGGGACTTAATAAGCGCTGTGGTTTGGATATGGTATGACCATGTGTCCCCAGGGCTTCATGCTCTGAAATTTAATCTCCATTGGAAGGTGTGAAGAGGTCGGAAATAATCCAGCTCCAGAGTTGAGCAATGGTCCTTTGTAGGGGGGACGGGCGGTGACAGAGATTAAACATAGCCATCAGGGTAAGGCCCCAGGATTGGATAAGAGGGAGAGAAGGCTGGGCAGGCCTATAACCCCAGCACTCGAGAGGTAGAAGCAGGAGGATCAGGGGTTAAAGATCACCCTTAGCTATATATACATATAGCTAGTGAGGCCAGCCTGGGCTACATGAGACCTTGAATCAAAAAGGGAAAAAGGAAGAGATTGAAGAGACAGAGGAGGGGAAGAAGAAAAAGAAGAGAAGGAAGGAAGAGACAGGAGGACACCCAAGTTCTTGCTAGGTGAGGCCCTGCTGTGGTAGTTAATCTCTGTTGTTACCTAGGAGACAAGCCTCTGGGTACACCTGTGAGGGATTATCTAGATTCAGGTTAGCCTCTGGGCAGGCCTTGGGGGGGGGGGGTATCTTGACAGAGTTAGTTGAAGTGGGAAGACCCACCCACTATGGGTGGCTCCATTCCCTTGGCTGAGATCCTGGACTGTATATAAAGGAGGAAGTGAGCTGAGCACAAGCATTCACTGCTGGGAACTTCCTGATTATAGCTGCAGTGGCCATCTGCCTCAGGCTCCTGCAACTGCGACTTCCCCACCCTAAAAGACTAAAACCTCACACTGTGACCTTGAACTGTGACCTTCCTTAACTTCCTCTTTTTTTGAGACACGACCTCAGTGTGTGTAGCTCTGGCTGGCCCTGGAATTGATGGTGTAGATCAAGCTGGCCTTGAGCTCAGAGTTCTGCTTCCCAAGTGCTGGGGTGAAAAGCAAGTACCACATGCCCAGCTCCTTAAGTGGCTTGTGTTGAGACATTTCAACAGGAAAAGATAACTAAGCGATCTGGGCTGCCTAAGACCTCAGTCATCAAGAAAGCTTGGGACTTCCAGAACCCTGAGCCAAGAAGAGCCTCTTTCCTTTACAACTTCCTATGTGGTGTTGTACTATATCATCAGCAACAGAAAAGGAATAAAAAAAAAAAAGCAAGATGGTTGGAGAATGCCAACCACCTGCAGAGCGCTGTCCCCACTTCGTGCACAGGGTGGAAAAGGCCAAGAGTCTGGGGACCTGGACTCAGCTAACTCCATGACCCCAGCAAGTCCAGCAAATGGCTTCCTCTTTGGGCACGTCTGCTTCTACACTTGTGAATTTGAGGTTCTGTGTCCTCAGTGCTGCTGACATCAGTCCTTGGGGTGCTGGATGCTGAGAGGCTTCCCAGGACTCCCAGGTCTCAAACCATTAGATGCAGTCTGCACGGGCATTGGCGCCATCACCGGCTCAATCTCATTCCAGAGCACTCTGCTACTTGCAACTCCTGCAACATTGAGTTAGATATGCAGGATACTCCATGGAGGATATGCAAGATACTCCCTAGACAGCAGTAGTACCCCTACATCCGGCTTCCAAGGCAAGATGGATAGGGACCTCAACTCATTTCCATTCGCCCTCACTCTGACGGCTTCCTGTCCTCCATGATGTGCCGAGAGCCTTCTCAGCAGCCCAAGAGGCTTCCCAGAGTTTCAACCACAGGACCCACAGGCAGCTTACAGTGTCATCATTGCTTCAGGAGACAGGACTGTGCTCATGGATCTTGGCCTATCGAACTGTCCCTAGCCTGTGCTCACCTCTAGCCAATGGGCTACAGTGGTCTAGATCCCCTCTGTGGGCAAGACCCTCCCTCCCTCCCTTCAAGTCTTGGCCCTTGAATATTCTTAGTATCCCTGGTACTCTTTTAGAGTTTTCTTTATTCCCGTGCTGTGGAATGCAGCGAAAGAGCCATCATCTTCATCAGATCACAGAAGGAAGTAGTAGGGAGTCATAGACTCCCCTGAGACGCTAACCACACTTCTTAGCCATTTGTACATAATTCTGCCCTAATTACCCGTGGTCTGGGTCTTGGGAAGTGTCAAAGTGCATAGGCTTAGAAAGCGTCTCTGAAGAGAGCCCCATTTGTGCGTCTATCGCAGTGGTTCTCAACCTGCCTGTTGGGACCCCTTTGGCAAACTCTATCTCTAAAAATATTTGCATTATGACTCATAACAGTGGCAAAATTACAGTTGCAAAGTAGCAGCAAAAATAATCTTATGCCTGGGGGGTCACCACAACCTGAGGAGTTGTCTTAAGGGTCGGGGCATTAGGGAGATTGAGAAGCACTGATCTATAGGGAAGCCGTCATGTGAAAGCTTTCCAATGTGGCTACTTTGGGGTCACCCAGGCTCCTGTCAGTAACCCTTCACCCATTCTCTGTGGGTAAGCCTAATAAACTCATTGGATCCCCAGGGGAAACTATGGTGGAATCACACTGGGTTTGTCATTGGAACCTTAGGAGGAAGGAACAGACATTGTTGGCATCTCCCCAGGAGGGGACTCTCCAAACACCCCTTTACCTAGTTTCTGTCTCCTAGTTGGCACTGACTGTGTACAAAATAAATTAATAAACTGTTCTGGTCCATTTTAAGTGAGAGTTGCTTATAGAGTTCATCAGTATTGTGGAGAGTGGGAGGCACCCAGCCTTCCCCTACCTGGCAGCTGGAACTTGCTTGTCTCAGAACTCTGGGACTTGGAAAACACAGATAGTCAGCTTGTGACTGAGCCCACAATCAGAAAAGAGGGTGGTCTTAAGCCCCAAATTATATAAGGCTTTACACTCTCAACCAAAAGCATAGGGAATTCAACAAGTAGGCAAATCCTGGCCAACGGGAATAGAGGATAGGAATTTCCCACTATCCAAAGACTTCAAAAACCACCGTCTTGCATCCAATCAGCATGCAGCCCCTTTTGCCTTTTCTCTATGCTGGCATATATTAAAAACTGCTTCATTTTCACTAGTCTCTTGAATTTATTATTATCTTGTTATGGGCAAGGGATCACTCCCACTGCCTCTCCTTCATTAGTGGACCAGTGCATTCTGAGAAGGGAAACATCACTCTACAACGGCGTCTGCTTCAGAACATATCTCCCAACTGGCGCCACCCCTGAGCCCTCTGTAAGCCTTCCACCTTTTAATTAGGTCATCTACTTGCAGGTGATGAGCTGTGCGGTACGACTGGTTAATTCCACGGATAAACCCACTATTCAATTTTCTCTGTTGTGAAGTAGTTCTTTGTGTAGACTGCCGCAGTGCTGTGAGAGACTTCCAGGTACATGAACAGTGGCGTGGACATAAACATCACCGCCAGGAACAGCAAATCCATAACCAGAAAATTATTTCATCCCAGTAAGAAAGAACATTTGTCCCTGTGTGATGGAACAAGCACAATGAAATCGGCCTGACACCAGGTAGCTGCTGGTCCATCCAAGAAATGTGTCAAACTCTGGGCTCCCATTATCTTTTCTGTTGGGGGATTGAGCACCTGGCAATATCCATATCTAGGGCAGCCCTTGATAAAAGCTGGTTTATGGCTTGGAAACCATGCATATCATAACCACAACCACAAGAGTCCCTTGATTCATGGGACCCCCATCCAAGAACAGGAACATCTGGGTAAAGAAGTTAGCTGAAAAATATGGAGCCTATCATCATTTCAGTAGATGCCCTTCAGTGAACATTCACTTGGGACATGAAATGCACGTCTAAGCCCTGTCCTGAGGAGTTCATCTGTGTATCTCTTCTCCAGAATTCCTGTCAGTGACCTTGCACTCCTGCAGTTTCCAAGTGCCTAGTCATCTAGCCAGACCATATCGTTAACTGCTCTTAAATCAGTGGAGAAATCTATGCTTCCTGACCTTCTCTCCTTCCAAGCATTCTACCTCAAGTTCTACTACAAAAAAAAAGAATTTCTTTCACACTGTACCTTAGAGTTCTCTCAATGGGGCTATCGTATTCCACCTTATCTTTCGGATGGTTTACAGAAGTAAAACAGACTTTCATTCCTCCATCAGCGGATCATAAGGAACTCCCCACAAAGGTGTAATTTGGGGGTGAGGAGACAGAAGTGAATGCTGAAGAATTTGAGCCACTACCTCACAGGTAAGCTTCAAGACTCACCAAGTGAAGTCTCATCAGTATCATTCTCAGAAGATGGTAGACTGCCATTGTTCAGAGCTAACCTTATAACTAGTTGTTAAAGAGAATCCTAAATGAGGGGTTGGAGAGATAGCTCAGTGGTTAAGAGTGATTGCTGCTCTTGTTCAATTCCCAGCACCCACATCACGTGGCTTACAAAAATCTATAACTCAAGCTCCAGGAAACCCAACACCCTCTTCTGGCCTCTGCGGGCACTGCACTCATGTGTACATACCCCCCATAGACACACACACACACACACACACACACACACACACACACACACATAATTTTTTTTAATCTTTAAAAGGGAGAGAATTCTAAGTGGATTCACAGGCCTTCACAGCTTTGACCTCTTGTCCCTACCATATCAAGTAGCAAGCTAAATGCTACATGGAAGAAAACGTGCTCTAGGTAAGGGAGGAAGTTTACTTTGAAAGCCTAGAGGCTTGTCCTGGGGTCACCTCTGGGACTTGCCAGGAACTCTACGCAGCATCCTAACTTTCTGGGGGCACTTGCATCACCAATGGCTCCCCTCAGTCCTTAAAACCAAGTGATAAAGACTAGACTTGAGCCTTTTGCTATGATCTCCCCTCAAAACTCAAAGCCTAATGGAGGTTTTGCCAATAACTCAAGTAACAAATACTGGTCTGGGGATGTAGCTCAATGGTAGAGCCATTGCCTAACATGTAAAGCCTGGGGTTCAATCCCTATCACCACACAAAATGTTAACACACTCTCAAGCTCATAGTCTCTAAAACACAAAAGCCTATCCTCTGTCTCTCTCTCTCTCTCTCTCTCTCTCTCTCTCTCTCTCTCTCTCTCTCTCTCTCTCTCTCTTCTCTCTCTGTCTCTCTCTCTCTCTCTGTCTCTCTGTCTCTCTCTCTCTCTCTCTCTCTGTGTGTGTGTGTGTGTGTGTGTGTGTGTGTGTGTGTGTGTGTTTAGAAGTGGAATTTGCGACAACTTGACTTTCACCTCAGAGGAGACATGTCTTCCGCACCACTGAGCCTTCAGACTTCTCCAAGACAGTGAAACCTCTGAGATTCTGTGGAATTTGATTTCCAACCTCTTATTCACATGTTTTGCCTGCTTCTTTCTGGAAATGACCAGCTTGTTGTCAGTCTAGTGTGCTGTTGTGTGGCTTTTAGAATCTCAAACTGAACCTATGGTCTATAGACTGTTTAATGGGAGGGAAAAGGCAAGAGATTGGAGGTGTCTCCAAGCAAGACTGTGAATGTAGATTGTTGGCCCTTCCAAGTAAAAGACAACTGCTTCTCATAGTGCTTGGGAATGCAGTAGATAGATCAATGGCTACAAAACATGGGTACTCTATATTGGCCCTGTAAAGGTATTGTAACCCTGGCTAACAACTCAGATCTGGGGAGGTAATGGTTCCACACAGTGAATATATCTCTGATGGCTAATTAAACTGACATAGCGACAAACTACTTTCTAAATAACTATGGCTAAGAGGCTGGAGAAACAGCTCAACACACCATTTACTGATCTTGCAGAAGACTCAGGCTTGATTCCCAGCACCCACTTGGTAGCTCACAACCATCTGTAACTCAAGTTCCAGAAGATCTCATACCTGCTTCTGACCTCCACAGGCACCGGGTATACACATGAGATACATATATACGTGCAGGCGAAATGCATACACATAAAGCAAAATAAATAAATCTAAAAAATAATTTTAAATGCCCATGGTCATACCAATAGACAAAAGCAGCTCCAGCTTAGTCAGAAAAGCCTGTGCTTATAATGAACAGTAGTAGACGCAGAGGCTCGTGGCTCGAGCTGTAGAAAACAGGCTGGAGAGGCATCTCAGCTCTTGTTGCTCTTGTAGAGGACCTGGGTTAAGTTCCCAGAAAGAAGCAGGCAAAACACGTGAGTAAGAGGTTGGAAATCAAATTCCACAGAGTCTCAGAGGCTTCGCTGTCTTGGAGAAGTCTGAAGGCTCACTGGTGCAAAAGACATGTCTCCTCCGAGGTGAAAGTCAAGTTGTCACAAATGATACTTCTAAACACACACGGAGAGAGAGAGACAGAGACGGAGAGAGAGGGGGAGGGGGAAAGGGAGGAGGAGAGAGAGAGACACAGAGGCTCATGCCTGCTCGAGTTGGAGAAATCAGGCTGAAGAGACACCTCGGTGCTTGTTGCTCTTGTAGAGGACCTGGCAGCTGACAATCATCTTCAACTGCAATTTTAGGAGGTCTAATGCCCTCTCAGACCTACAGAAGACCAGGTGCACATGGTGGACATACATACATGCAGGCAAAACTTATATAAATAAATAAATCTTTCTTTAAACGTGTAGAAAATAAGTGATACATACAATAAGTTGAACTCTAAACATACTACTTACACCATCCCCTCCTCTAAGACTCAGGGAACACTGAAAAAAAAAAAAGAGGGCAGGAATTGTGTAAGGGCTGGAAGACAGGACGAAGGGCTGTGAACCATCGCCCATACTTGCTTAGAATGAGTGCAATGACTGTGGTCCTTCGCTCACAACAACTGCACTTACCAGCTCAGGACCCACACAAGAGCAGCCCTATCAACAATCAGTCAAGGAGTCAGAGGGGGCTCACGGAACCCCACCTTTTACCTCTGAACTAATTGGTTATCAATAGGTTCTAGAAAACCATTGTCTTTAGTTATATATGCTCTGCTAAGCCCACTAGACCCAAGTGGAGAGCTCCGAACCCATATAGCCCTGGGCAAATCTTGGCAGATCCAAAACAAAATGAATAGATATGAATGTGAGAGGGCTTTGTGGAGATGGGAGGGTTAGCACTAGTGAGATGGGGAAAAGAGGTGGGAAGTACACCAGTACCCAGGAAGTACAAATATAAGCTTGTTCTTAAAAATTAAAATCCTCAAAAGATTTCTTAAATCTGAGATAGTAGGTACAGCTGCAGTTACCGCTTGGTGTACAGTAATCCAGTCATTTTCCAAAACGCCCCCACACCCTGCCCAGACACCAAATAGACAAGTTTGTGGGAGTGGACTCAGCAGATCTGCATGCCAATTCTTCATTAATCTCTGTGGGTCTCTGAAGGAGACAGACAGGGAGATCCAATTCACTCACATGGCAGGGAGAGAAAGACCCAAGAACTTCTGCTGAGGTTCTCCCTTCCATAATGAGTCAGAGACCCAAACTAGGGTTTCTTCCAATGGCCAAGTGTGCCCATTTCAATTACACATTCAGAAACAGGGACTGACTAACTGCACACTTAAGCTGAGCATCTATCACCAAAATCCCTAAGTCACCACCTTGATGAGGGGCGGGCTACAATAGCATTCTGTACCCTAGGAGTTATCATCCATGCTTCAGAACCAATGCTTAGCAACCTCCAAAGATAGAGGTGCCATCTTTCCCAGAGTGCAGTCATTCTAGTAAAGGGCTACAGGACCCTGTGAAGGAGGCATGAGTGAAACAGATAGAGCATACTTATGGCACTACTACAGGAAGCTTTCCCAGGGGCCTGACAGCCTCACCAACCAAGAGACTCTAGTTGGTAAACTGGCTTGTGTCTGGGAACTGGGAGAAAGTCCATAACCCATAGGGATGTGATTCAAGTCGTGTGTTGGCTGCTGCACTACTAGTACATTGGTTGCTTTTTCTGTACGTAAATCAAGGAATAATCCAGTGTAGGTGGCCCATCTATTTCTTTCCTGGGACATGATCACCAGGCAGTCATTACCAAAGATCCCAGTAAGCCAACACTTGAGTTCTGGGATATCCACATTGCCTTTCCTGGGAATGCTCCCATCTGCCCTTTGACTATTAAGAAAAAGCATTCAGCCTCTGCTGATACAAGGTCCTGTCCTTCCTATAAAATCAAGATGCCCCTACAAACAAGGGCATGCCAGGATAATACTGGACCAAAAAGGTGAACATCCCCAGAATTTCACTAGACATGGTGTGATGGTTTGAAAGAAAATGGCCCCCAAAGAGAGTGGCACTATTAGGAGATATGGCCTTGTTGGAGTAGGCATGGTCTTGCTGGAGAAGCAAGTGTGGAGGTGGGCTTTGAGGTCTCATATATGCTCAAGATACTTCCCAGAGTCTCAGCCCATTTCCTGTTACTTCCTAAGCAAGATATAGCCAGCATGATGTTTGTCTGAATGCTTCCTGCCATGATGACAATGGACCAAACCTTTGAAACTATAAGCCACCACCTCAATTAAATGTTTTCCTTTGTAAGAGTCGCCATGATGTCTCTTCACAGCAATAGAGCCCTAACTAAGACACACGGGTTCTCCCCCTCCTTCAAATATTTCCCAATGCCTTAGTTATGAGTCTATCTTCTGGGAATTTCTATGTACTATAGTTTGGGGTGCTATGCATGTCAAGCCTGTTAAATGCCCCTCCAATACCTGTCTCCTTGAGCCTTTGAAACCCCTCCTTGAGCTTTTGGAGGCCTTCCTCCATTAGGTCATGGGGCATTATAGCATCTCAACTAATGAAATCCAAGCCACTTCCATGGCCAAGTTTCAGCCAAGCAACCAAGTAGGCTGTCAGAGCCATTTTCAGCTATATTAACACACACGTAAATCCCGACTCACCTCCATGGATTCAGAATGATAAAGTAATCTCTTCCATTTTTAAGATCACCTCCCACATACAAGTCATACTCAAGGACTATGCCAAGTCTCACCATTAACAATCTTTGCATCACTTTTCCAGTGTCAACTGTCTGCCCTCCCATCCCTGACCCATTAAAGCACAATGGGATTTGACCTTGTTTATGGATGTAATAATAATCAAGTCTTTATGAGCTGTCTTCAAAAGGTTTGTCATCCCCTTTCAAGACATCTGCCCCGTAAAAGGTCATCACAGCTTTTCAAACAAAGGAAAATCAGAAATACAAAATACAGGGGGGAAAGCCAGTTTTTGTTTTGTTTTGTTTTGTTTTTTGACAGGGGAGGCTCCTCTGGGTGACTCTGGGATCCAAGAGTCTCCATTCCACCAAATCCAATCAAATGTCCCTATTCCAAGTGTGAGGACTGAAGTCTTCCATGAGTCATCCCCAAATTTCCCCATAAGACACTTGCTGGTATTGTAAATTTTAATGATGCAACCTACACAATCAAATTTTATGATTCATTTTTCAGCAGTATCATCCCCGTGGCTACATAAAGTCAAAGATTTCTTTGCAGATGACACAGAAACACCATGGCTCTCCAACTATCATCTACTCTGAGAATTAAATGACCTGGCCTTGTCACTTGCTTTCTAGGGTGTGTGCTCCAGCTCATTTAAGGATCCATTCCCCATCACATACATGGCCCCACAATCACCATGACTGAGGTAATGACCAAGTGCAGAAGTTACCAGGGCACCCAAGACATGTGCTTCAGTTGGCATTGAATCAAAGTCCATCACAGGTGACAGCATAATTACAGTGCCACCATAGATTATGAGTCTCTGGTTTCCTGTTGGCAAGGAGCTCAACACTTTGCTCAAGGCCAAGGGCACAATGAAATCAATCAACCTGTCTCTTGGGACCACCTGCACCCCCGTCAGTATCAATTAGGACCTAGTCAGGAGACAGAGCTCGTGTCCATAATAATATGAACATGAACTTGAGCATTTTAATATCAAGAATAATAATCCAACAAGTGACAGTTAATCACTAAAGCAGCCACAGAGAACTCTGAAGACCCAGAGGCAGCAAACAAGAAAAGCAGTTAAGTCTCTTCAGAGGCAAAGCAAATAAGAAACAGATGGAAGGGCTGGTGAGATGGCTCACTGGAAAAGGGTGATTGCTGCCAAGCCTGGCAGTCTTGGTTCAATCCCTGAGACCCATACAGTAGGAGGAGAGAAGTGACTACTGCAAATTGTCCACACATATACACACACCATGGCAACACAGAGATAGATAGATAGATAGATAGATAGATAGATAGATAGATAGATAGATAGATAGATAGATATTAATAAATAAGTAAATGAGCAATAAACGTTTAACGAATTTTACTTGGTTTTTTGAGACAGGGTGTCTCTGTGTAGCTCTGGCTGTTGTCCTGGAACTTGCTCTGTAGACCAGACTAGCCTCAAACTCAGAGATCCACCTGCCTCTGCCTCCCAAGAACTGGAAGAAAAGGCCTGTGCCACCACCCCCCAGCAATGTTTTCTTTCTTTTTTTTTTTTTTGTTTTTTGTTTTTTTTTTTTTTGAGACAGGGTTTCTCTGTGTAGCTTTGGAGCCTATCCTGGCACTCTCTCTGGAGACCAGGCTGGCCTCAAACTCACAGAGATCCACCTGCCTCTGCCTCCCGAGTTCTGGGATTAAAGGCGTGTGCCACCAATGCCAAGCTCCCCCCAACAATGTTTAAAGAATTTTAAAGGACAGAAGCAATGGGAGATTAACCTCCCTCATTCAGCCTTCTGCTATGAGGGAGACATGACCACCAGAACATGTAGCCTATAATGGCTAAGAAATTGGCCAGGCCATGTGGGCTAGCCTGGACTATACTAATGGCCCTTGGAGTTGGATCAAGATTCAAGCATGTATGTTTGGTATATGTAAATAACTTCCCAAGTGTGGACAGGTTAGCCTTGGGGGGGCATCTGGAGCTGTCCCACATGAGTCACAGAGGAGATGGGAACTGAGTCTTTGCCTTTGCCATAGGAAACAAAAAGGAAGGAAGGAAAACCCAACCCTGGAAGGGAAGGCCTTTCCTACTGCAAATCACCCTGGTATTGGTCTAGCGCCTCTACTGACTGATTCGAGTATTGCTCCCTTTGACAAAATTGTCAAGAGAGCAGCTCCAATACCAAAGTGGGCAAAGAAGGGTACATTCAGATCTCAGGGGTGATAAGCAGATGGGGTTGGGGAGGTGTGGAAGGGGTGGGGGAGGAGTATAAGGGGTAGGAAGAGTGGGGAGGGGTGGAGTGTGACGGTTGGGGGAGCAAACAGTTATCAAGGAGGAGGCAGAGAAATGAGTTTCTAAGCCTTTTGAAAGAGAGGCTTGCCTGGGCTGGGGCCCTAAGGAATCAACACCGTCTCCATCTCGCTTAAAAAAGAAAATGCAGTCACATACCAAACACACTCAAGAAAGCCACATTGTTCCACTTTCAAATGAACAGAAAATAAAATTCCTGGACAGATTCCTTCTTCCCACCCCTGGGGATAAGTGGGAAGTGAGTCGAGACGCATTTTATTTTCTTGAAAAGACTCTCCCAGCTCCTTGGCTCCTGCTGAGTCAGGCTGCCCCCGCCATCTGCAGATTTGAAGCCTTCAATCATTCATTCAGCAACATTTTCCACAGGTCTACAGGGAACCAAACACTGAGCCCAAGGCGATCTTTGGTTGTGAGCCTGGGTTAAACACACACACATACACACACACCATTAAGTTGAACTATTGTAAACTGGGAGCTGCCTATACTGTGATATGAAATGTCCTTTATCAAAGGACAAGGTGTCAGTAGAGAGTGATGTATACTCAGTCTTTTTAAATATTTTGCCTCATAGCCAATCCTGCAAAAGGGCACCATTGTATTCATAGGACATGCTTAGGAGACTGTCCATGGTCACCTCCTGGTTAACTGTAGGGCCACAAGGACCATCCTTGGCTTGTTGGCTCTGGAGCTGGCACTTCTCTAAATACCTAGCTGGGCCCCAACTCCTCTGAAAGCCTTGCAAACTCAGGTGAGCAGACCCACACTTCCTTCCCTCCAAATGCCAGGAACTCTAGAACACCAGCTTCAAGACAAGCCCTTTGCTAGACAAAAAATACAGCAAGGTAAACACAGAAGCATCCCCTGTCCTCAACAACTTCAACAGTGTAGGGCAAAGAAAAGAGCAATGTGTGCACCTACAACATGTATCAGTAAGCTTTTGGTGAGTAACAAATGATCCCCATACTTCCTGGAAGAAGAAAAGCGTGTTTATAACAAGTCCAGGTTCTAGAGGTTTGTCGGGCAGCCTCTTCTAACTAATCATATTTACCCAACAAATCAGCTGGGCTAAAAGGTCGACGATGGCTTCATTCACAGGCCTGGCTGCTAACACTAACAGGAGTTGCACTGTGTCCCCTTCAGGTGCTCTCAATCATCCAGTAGGCTACACAGGTTTCCTTATAGGGCAGAGTTCCAGGACAATGTAAAAATGAACGCCTCAGGTTTGGGACCTGGACTCCACACTCTGCCATTTCCACCACATTCTATTGGTCCAAGCAAGTCATATTCCATGGCTTGACCAGTCTCTCTGTCACACATCTGAGTCGATCAGGTAAGGCTTACAAGTCAGCTCACAATGAGGAAGTGGGGGTCAGTCTATAAGCAAGCCAGGTCAACCCTAACTTTTTTATTCATGTGTATGCATGCCTGTCTGTGCACATGAGTGCAGGCACCCTCAGAGACAAGAGGCATTGGGTCCCCCAGAGCTGGAGTGACAGGTCCTTTATAAGAGAAATGTATGCTCTTAACTGCTGAGCCATCTCTCCACCACCCCTTAATGAATTTTTAGCTCAGACTAGAGGAAACTGAATTGGGAACCATTAAAAGAGGCCCTGTGTTGACTCACGGTAGGTCAGGTAGCATGAGAATAGAATCTGTGTATCATAAGGCCAGTTTTCATGTGAAAGGAGAGATGCAGAACAGGAAGTGTCCTGTCCAAGGGCACACACACAGCAAGCTTGTGACAGAGCCACTGTGATGCCTAATCCTGGTTGTCAATCTGACACACCTGGGAAAAGGCAACTTTAATTGAAGAATCGCCTGTGGCCACATGTCTGTGAGGGACATTTTTTGCTTAATGATTGACATGGGAAGGCCCAGCCCACTGTGGGCAGTACCATGCCTAGGCAGGCAAGCCTGAGCTATGTGAGAAAGATAGCTGAACTCCGGCCTGGAAGCAAGTTGATAAACAGTGTTCCTCCTTGGTTTCTGACCCAAACTCCTTCCCTGGGTTCCTGCCTTGGCCTCCCTCGATGACGGATTGCAAAATCTAAGAAGAAATAAATACTTTTCTCTCCAAGTTGCTTTTGGTGACCACGATGTTTATCATAGCCACGGAAGCCAAACTAGAGCACTCACTTATGGTGGACTGTTATCTTGAACTGTAACCCAAAATAACCCCTTCCTCCCGGAAGCTGCCTTCATCAGGTATATATTTGTCAGGTACTTACTGGGGTGCGTATCTAACAGGACCAGCGTCCCCTGGAACCACCTCCTCGGAGGGACTCTGAGTGGGGATGCCCTGGTCCATATCTCTGCTGTCTGGTGGACAGAAAAACCAAACCAAGCCTAGAATCTAGGCCTCTGACCTACACTGTCCCCTCAAGCTGGTCAAACACGCACACACACGGCCACCGGGTGGCATTCAGAGAGCACGTTTATTTACAAAGTGCTTTACAAACATTACCTTACACCTCCCCACAGCCCCCTGTGAGGTAGGTCAGTAGTCATATCTACAGTTTACAGATGGGGAAATTGAGGCACGAAATGGGGGTGTGGCCTACCCCATTATAAAGAGTACTTCCCACCCTCCCATCAAAAAAAAAAAAAAAAAGAAAAAAGAAAATAATGAAATAACAACAAAAAAGTACTGGTCCTCCATCCCATAGCACCCTTCTTCCTCTGAACTCTAGGAGCTGTCACCAGCCCTGCTCTACTCTGCCTCAACCCAGTGGCAGCCTCACCAAGAGCCACAGGGACCTCAACCCCGGGGGCTGGGATTCAGCCTTGTGGATTGTCACAGGCCCACGCTGAGCAGGACTGAGCCATGGAGGCCTGAAGGCTAGGAAAGAAGGAGCTGAGGAGATATTCTGCACATACTGGGCCAGGCAGGGATGGAGCCCAGGAGGGAGGCGCAGGCCCTGTTGCAGGAAGCTCAGAAGCAGAAGTAGGAAAGCATGGCGAGCAAAGCACCCCCGGGTCTGCAGGGGCAGTGGGATGGAGAACAGAGCCGCAGGAGGGTCAGCGTGTCCCACTGGCAAGACGGTGAAGAGTCCCAGCTTCAGGACTCTCAGGGGCTAAGCCAGGTGGGACTCAGCCCCTGCCAAGCCCAGTGAGCCTCCACCATGTGCAGAAGGGGGCCACACTGAGTGCAAACCTTGAACACTCTCTCGCAGCCCTCATTCATTTCTTGCCAAGGACTGGAATGGAGTGGAGGGGCCTGGCCTGGGGTCCCAGTACTGGCTGTTCTGGCCAGTGTCACCGTCCCAGGTTTCTCAGCACAGGTCTGCAAGGCCCTCTGGAGGTGGGGCTGGCTGCAGTCCTGTAGTCTTGCAAAGCTCCTCCTTGGCCCGCAGCCTGCCCATGGGGGCCACCAAGATAGTGCAGCGTCCACTCCAGTGTTCTCCTTGTAGAATTATGGCTGAGCAAAGTTGGGGGCACAGGCCCTCCTCTCCAGTCTGGGATGATGGGCCACGCCCTGGGTGCTCAGTGGGTGCCCCAGGCCAGGCGCCTGCTATCTCAATTCCAGAGCCTCCAGGTATTCCAGGGCCACATCGTAGCAGAAGTGGTATTGATCCTGGGGAAAGAGAGCACCTTGAGCTCTGACCACCCTCTGGAGAAAGGGAAATGAGGATGATATTCTAACAACCCAGGACTAGAACAGAGACCCAAAGTTGGGGACCAGACAGGAGTGCGTAGGTACTAAGGAACCTGGTGGGGCTTGGATGGGAGCTGAAGTGGCTGTGCTTGGGACATGGCTCCTCACCATGGTCTCCACCATATTGGGCTTGTAATTCCGAAGTGTTTTGGCAGCAAAGAAAACATCCACTAGGCTGTGACAGCGGATCATCTCCAAGACCGTGGCACAGGCACAGAAGGTACCACTTCGGCCACCCCCGTTTCTAAAGGAAACACAGAAAAGGTTTGGGGCAGGACCTGGAAACTCAAGGGTGAGGGGTGGAGCTAGGCAATCAAAAGGCAGGGGCTAAGTCAGAGAGGCCAAAGGTGAGGGTAACACTAAGGAGCCATGGAGGGTGGACTAGGGAGCCGAGGGATGAGAAGAGAACCCAGAAGCCAGCCCTAGGACCAGAAAGCTAAAAAGATAGCTCAGGGTTGAGAATGATATCCAAAACCACGCATCATATCAGAAGATATCCTCAGAAAGGACTGGCCTGTAGATTCCTAGAGAAAAGATACAACCATACTTCAAAAGAAAATGACAGAAGGGAAGGCCCAGAGGCAAACAAGCCCCAAAGCAAGATGGGAAGACCAGCCAGGACCAACAATGGAGATACACAGCCAAACACAAGCACTGAGCCTAGCTGTGGTCACCAGGGATCCTCTCCTCCACTTGCCCCTGTTCCTGTGACCCAACATGAGCCTCCTGCGAAATGGGAGATTAATCACCCCTTGGCTTCCTGCGGCAGAAGTCTCTCACTAGAACTAAAGGCAAGCCCTCAGAGGACATGGCCTGAGGCCTGGCACTGAGAGACTCCCAGAGTGCAAGAAGCATGAAAAAGAGGTGAGTGTACCCAGACATGAATGAAAACATGCATTTCTGAATGGAGGCGCATATAAGTGAATGAATATACTTGCGAAAGAAAGTGCTGCAGGTGTACATGAATAAACAAAGTCTAGAATCCCACTGCCATAAAGAGTATGTTACATGGAGCCAACAAGATGGCTCAGTGGGCAAGCGTGCTTGCCACCAAGACCAATGACCTGAGCTCACTTCCCCAGGACCTGCATGGTGAAAAAAAAAGAGCAGACTCATGCAAGTTGTTCCCTGACCTCCATGCACACACTGTCACACATAAACACATGTGTGAGCGCATGTGCATGCACACTCGCATACCTGAACATAGGTGGGCTCGCATGCACGCGCGTGCGCGCACACACACATTAAATAAAGTATAATTTTTTAAAGATTGTAAAGCATGCTACATGGAGCCAGCAGGATACCTCAGTGAGTAAAGGCATTTGCCACGCAAGCCTGGTGACCTGGGTTTGAGTCCCAGAGCCCAAGTAAAGGCAGGGACTGAGAACCAACTCCATAAAGTTGTCCTCTGACCTCCAGCCCCACATATACACACGCACATACAAATGAAAAACAAATCTAAATATGCTATAAATCTCGAAGGGTAAGGAATTCTGATGAGACTCTCATTAAACTCAGCTAGCTGGAGAGTCCAGGCCACAGCCCCTGGAGGCTGGACTCCTGTGTGCTAGCCCCAGGGGCCTGTCAGTCTCCAGCCCTTCACCCACCCTCATACCAGGGAGCACTCACAGACAATGCACCACGGTGCGCCCGTCCCCACTCTCCGCCTGCCACTTGTCCACCTCAGCCAACAGGTGCAGGAAGGCCTTCCTGGAGTCAGGTGTGTCCCGGTAAGCAGACCAGCGCAGGAACTGGAAGTGCCGAACCAGCAGGTGACCCTCCTGCAGCTAGGGGCACAGCAGCCAGACGGAGAAATAGGAGCATGAATGAGCCCTTGATGACCTCCAGAAGGTCCCTAAAGGTAACCCTGGCCACCACCCAGGTTCTCACCCCTGGGTTCCTCAGGACACTCACCCGAGAAGTGTTCTGCACCCGGAACACTCGGGCCACCAAATCCTCATTTGCTGTGCCGGACACAAATTCTACCTCCATGAGGCCATACTGCTGCCGGCCTGGCTCTGGCCAGTACTGCAGGCAGGGCTGGGACACAGAGAGAAAGCTGTGTAGACCAGAGCCAGTCCCCACACAATGCCAGCTCTGGGGATTCCACCATGGCTCAGTGCTTGGCACACCTATCTCTCCACCATTCACCCATCAGAACACAAAGACAACTGCCCAGAGTACTGGCACATTCAGAGTGGTCACAGCAAACTTCACAGAGAGTGTCTCGATCTCCATGGTGAGGTGGATGGAAACCTCCGCTCTAACGTGCTAACTATATCCCATACACATGTGTTCATGGACACCTGCACCATGTTGCCTTCCTCTGAAAAGGGGCAGGGATAACCCCACCCATCCCAAACCAACAATGCCTCCTCCTTGCCATCTTCGAGCCCAGCTCTGATATAGGACGGCTCTGATGCTAGGACATGGCTTCATTGCCCACACTTCCCCTGTAGACCACATTAGAGACAGGAGCTGGGCAGACACACACATGCACACAGGCATAAAGAGGTAACGGCCTACCCTGAGTCAAAGACAAAGCAGGAGGCTAGAATTTGTTTTACCTCCAAGACCCTGGGGTGGGTAGTTTAGGGGTACTACTTCAAAAGCAGAAACTCTGAATGAAGCACTCCACGATGGGGGAGCACACCTCCCACTATAGGACCTTGAAGGAAGCACCTCCTCTCTGTGGGTCTTAATTCTTTTTCTCCCCTGGAGCCTCCATCCAGAGGCCACTGTCAGTTGTAAACGAGACCAAGTACACACAACAGTCCTTGGCTTACATTAGGTGCTCACTAAAAATGAGAGAGTTGGTTCCATCTGAAAAGCTTGTTTATAGATTAGGAAACCAAGGCCCTGAGAGGGAGTGTGACTCAGAACAAACTGGGCTCCTGCTCTTGACTTTGGGGACAGTGGCTGTACATGCACTGAGGCCCTGGCCAGCCTCACCCAGGCGGAGTTGGACTGGTTAAGCTGGTTGAGCATGACAATGGAGGTGCACCCATAGTCGTAGACCAGCCGCCAGAAGTCAGGTGTGGTACTCTGCAGTGGGTGCAGGGTCACGATGAAGGCTGCGCTCCGCGTGTAGCTCTGCAGGGGAAACGGCACTCAGCGGGGCCTCTATGGCCCTGACCAGTACCTCCGAGAAGCCAATACTTAGACATAGGTGACCTGAGGCTTCCCTACAGACTGGACCACCCCAGACAGACTCTGGCAGACCCCTTGCCTCAGACAAACCCACTGGCATCTGAGAATCAGTCCTCTTGGATGCCAGGCCCACTACGCATGGCTGAAATCAGGTATCTGGGGGCCCGAGGGACCAAGGGTGTTCTGTAGCTTCTTCCCCCAGCTGCCCATTTCCACCCATGACCTTCCCTAGCCAGACACTCCAGAGCTGCCCCTCCAGCCCCCAGGATACACATGGTACACCGAGGTGAAAGTCGGGGCGGGGGATAGAAGGGAGGTCATGAAACCCTAAGCCTCTGTTCTAAACTATGCAAATAGGACGCTTCACCAGGCCCAGACACCCACTTAAGTGAGCCAGTGGGAGCATGTACATGCACACACATGGCCTGGGCTGGATAATGGTGACTGAGAGCCTCTCCCGTGTGTCACCCTTCTCTCCTCCCTACATGGAGGTCTTCCAGTTGTGCTGCGCCTGGCCCGGCTCCCTTCACTTATCTGTCCCCTGATCATTCACTGTCTTTGACTCTTTCCTCTTAGCAACATGTGTTGTCACTGCTCACTCCTCGTCCCCATGATGGCCTGTCCCTGATGTGTCTAGGAGGGCAAGTCAGCCTGGCAGAGGGCCCAAGCCACACACAGCCTATTTGGCTACATATGCAAAGCCACATTCTCCCCCGTTTTCTGCAACATTTGTTTCTGCCTGTCTATCATAGACTCTTCCTCCTCAGTCCCCCAAGCCACAGCACCCACATCCTGTTCTGTTTGCAATGCCCAGGAAAGAGGGTGAAGTCCCTTGGGCCAGGGACAGGCGATGGGTCTACCAGATGGTTCCTGTGCCCTCAGATCACAATTAAACAAGGACCAGGGGTCAAATCACTACTCCAGACCAGGTCCTGGAGCTGGGTACAGCCCCATTGGCTCAGAACAGACTCCTCTAGCTCTAAATATCAGGTATCAAGTCCTGACCTCAAATCCTCAAGGATCCCCAGTCAAAGTCACCCTACCCCAGGCTCTGCAGGGGCTGATCCTGGAGACAGCCCTGCCTGAACTCCACCACCCAGATCCACACTGAAGCTGACTATAATGCCAGAAGGGGCGCACTGAATGCCACAGTAGAAGACTGATGGGGTAAGAGGGTCTCCCATGGGCCTGGATCACTGAATGGGCATGGGGGGGGTCCCTCTACCAAAGCCCTCGGTTCTACTCCATTGACTCCTGGGTCCTCCCAGGAGGGGGAGTTCCAGAGCCACGGCAGCCTTGAGCTCTCACATCGGTCAGGGCTGCGTTGATGTAGTTGTTAGGGTCCCCGTCGGTGGAGATCAGGAAGGGCAGGCAGCGGTCCGGGGGCAGCACATCCATGCTGCGGTTTTTGTCACGGTTCCGGGGCAGCAGGGCGATGCTGCACTCCTCCACGTCCAGCGGCGGCGTGACCGAGTTCAGCGTCTGCCGAGAGGGAGGTAATGAGAGAGCATAGCCTGGGCTTTTGGGGCCCCCTCCCAACTCCACAAAGGACCTTAAGCTAGATAATTAACTCTGTGTTATGAATGAAGAAACTGAGGCCCAGAGAGAAAGAAGTTAGGGAGCCAAGCTGCCTATCACCAGGCCACGGAGGACGTAGACTGAGCTTTGGGATGAGCATCTGTCACCCTGAGCCAGTGTGGCCTTGGATAAGTGGCTTACTTTTCTCACTTGTAAAATGGGAAAATGATACACCTTTTTCGTAGGGCACCTGGAGATCATGAGATCTCCAAAATGAGACCATGCCAGGCACTGAGCACAGCCTGGTGTGTGGCAGGCCCAGAGAGAACCAGCATCGGCCTGCCAGTGCTTTCAAAGATGCAAGCCTGAGCCTCACCTCTTCCCTAGAGCCAACCCCAGACAGGAGGCAGAAGCCTTGGTCACAGCTCTATCTAGACAGACTGTAATCCTAAGCACCTGGCACAGGTCCTAGCCAGGGCTATGACATCTCTACACCCCATCTTCAGGCTTCATGTACCAGAGTTTCAGTTTCTTTTATTCTTGGGGATCCCTCCCAGGACCCCAAGTCTGTCATGATCCCAAAAGCTAATACCTCTCTCCAGGAATCACCAGCCACATTTCCTAGGTCACCCTACACTGGCTCCAGAATGCCACAATTGGCAGGTGCCATATGGCTAAGGGAACATGGGAACCCTGAGTGGAGGGAACCCCCGGGTCTCTGGCACCCAGACGTCAGCAGATTCCTCTGGAGAGAAGCCTGCGGCATGGTGAGCCTGGCCCCACCCAAAACAGACCACCAGAGCCTGGGTCTATCATGGGTATACCATGAGGACCATATGTTTAAAAAATAACAATAAAATAAAAAGCTAAACATGGTGGCACAAACTTTTCATCCCAGTAATAGGAAAAGGAGACAGGCAGACCCCCAGGCCCCCGGGACTCATTGGCCACCAGCCTGGGTTACTGGTCTTACCCTTGAAAGACCTTCTCTCAAATAATAATAATAATAATAATAATAATAATAATAATAATAATAATAAGGCAGACAGTACCTGAGGAACAGCACCTAAGGTTCTCCTCAACCCCCCGCCCCCGACACACACATTTCTGAGCTGGTGGTGCACACCTATAATTACAGCACTAGGGGGGTAAAGGCAGAAGTATCAGGAACTCAGGATGACTCAGGTCATCCCTGTCTACACAAGTTCAGGACCAGGCTGGGCTACATAAGACACTGTCTCAAAAGCAAAACAAACAAAAACAGCAGAACCAAGGATGGGTAGAGACCAAGTATAGCATTGCCACTTGAGTCCCTGGATCCAGCTCTAACTGATGGCACCATCACACTTTGCAGTTGCTGGAGCCCCTGAGCTAGTTTTCTTAGGACACCAGGAGAAACCTGGTGGCTACACACCCGAAGGGCCATGGGAACTCCCTTTCTCTCCTAGGTGGTGAAAACAAGAGCTTAGAGAGGTGAGGTGACTTGTCCAGGCTCTCCACAGCTCCTCAAGGTAAGCCAGGATCCAAACCCACATGTATCTGACCCCAAAAGCCTGGGTCACAACTGCTCTGACACATGTCCTTCACTGTCTCAAAGTCCTTTCCAGTCACCCGACTCTGTCCCTCAAGCTGGGTCTCAGGTCAGTGCTTCCTGATTCACCCTTGATAGTTACAGTCCAATGCACACCCACACACACCACACTTACACACACACACACGCACCCCACTTCTATATACACCCTCACACCTTTATACACACACCCCACTTCCATTCACACACACCAAACTCCTACACACACACACACACACCCCACTCCTATATACAGGCTCATACGCCCCACACCTACACACAAACACACATACATACTCACATACCCCGCATCTATGCATACACATATTCACACGCCCTGCACCTACATACATACACATCCAAACCCCACTCCTATACACATACACACACAACCCTATAGATTCTCACACACCCCACTCCTATACATGTACAACCATGCCCTGCATACACACACCCAGCTTTACACATACACCCACTCCTCACACCCATACACACATCCCCCTACCTGGAATTCTTCCCGAAGCTGGGAGGAATTACTCTGAGGGTCAATTCGGATCATCTCCCTGTAGGTGGCCTTGAACTCATTGACAGGGATGGTAGTCTCCCCGCACAGGCAGGCCTCCAGGATTGCATCATGGATGAAGATGTATTGTTCCTAGAACAAGAGATGAGAATGTAAGAACAAAGAGAAGGCTTGAAGCTGAGCTCTACCAAGGATGAAGGAAAAACATAGCCACAGCTGCGGCAAGGATGCTTGGCTGGGTCCAACCATCGCATCAGCTCATCTACTACATCCCAGGAACATTCCCAGGAGATCATCTGAGCGCTGAGGGACAGTCCAAGATCCCAGATCTAGTGAGGGCACAAACCCTGGTACACGTGACTCTGGAGCCCGCCGCCGCCATCTGACTCACCTGACACAACACCATGAAGTGAGATTTGGAGAGAACTACAAGATCCCCCCAACCCCCCACTGCCATGTTTGAGATGGTCCCCGGGAAGGAAGGGCCTAGGATGCTCTGAAGACACGTTACCCCAGCTCTGCGCTCCATGACAGAGACCCTGAGACCTAGATGGAGGGGAGAGGTCGGGGACAGGGCTGGTCTGAACCTCAGTCTGGATCATGTTGACCCGCCGAGAACAGAGGGTCTTCACACAGTTGTAAATGTCCACGACGCCCTCACACTCAGCCATGTCCAACATCACGTCCAGGACGATGTAGCAGCCTGTGCGGCCAGTGCCTGCGCTGAGGGGAAGAGAAGGCCAGCACCACATCAGGGGCAGGGGCTCAAAATCAGGGAAAAGAACTGGGGACCAGGGAATCTGCCCAGCTACATAACTTAGGGGTTGGGAGCACTCCAACAAAGAGGGATTGTGAAGCTGGGGTTCTGTATGAGGTGACAGAGGACACAGTTGAGGGCGTAGAACAAGACCTGGGGAAGGAAAGGACAGAAAGAGGACGGGCGGACATGGAAGTGAGGCTAGCTCAACTTAACAGCCAAGACTCGGCGGAGAGACGGAGGTGATTCTCGGAATGCAATCTAAGAACACACATTCCCCTTGGATATCCCAGACTCCTGCATAGCATTCAAAACCCACACATCCAAACCCATCCAAAGCCATCCAAAGCCATCCACACCCATCCAAAGCCATCCAAAGCCATCCAAAGCCATCCAAACCCATCCACACCCATCCAAACCCATCCACACCCATCCAAACCCATCCAAACCCATCCACACCCATCCACACCCATCCAAACCCATCCAAACCCATCCACCCATCCACACCCATCCTCACCCATCACACCCATCCACACCCATCCTCACCCATCCACACCCCATCCACACCATCACACCCATCCTCACCCATCCACACCCATCCCACCCATCCTCCACATCCACACCATCCACCCATCCACACCCATCCACACCCATCCACACCCATCCACACCCATCCACACCCATCCACACCCATCCACACCCATCCTCACCCATCCACACCCATCCACACCCATCCACACCCATCCACACCCATCCACACCCATCCTCATCCACAGTTGGAACATCCAGCACTTCCAGACACACGGCCCTCTTGCAAACTCTCAGAGCGATATGGCTAACTTCTGCTCAAACCCTGGCTACATGGTCCTTATTTATGTGGCCAGCTCCCTAACCCCACCTGGATCCATCACTGCCTCCACAGGAGCAGTGTTGATGGGGAGGCAGGTTGGGAAGGATGCCCCAGGGTTCCGGCTTTGAAGCCGCCATCATCAAAGCATCACCGAGGACTGCACGGCTCCAATCACCTGGACAGCACCCACTAGAGCTGACTGTTCACAGATGGCAGTTCTGCCCTACACATGGCCCACAGCAATGTGGGTGCATTTCCTCTCAAGAAGCCAGCCACACCTTAGAACAGCTGCTCTCAACCTGTGGGTCTTGAGCCCTTCAGAGTCACATATCAGATATCCTGCATATCGGATATTTATATTATGACTCAGAACAGCAGCAAAATCACAGTTATAAAGTAGCAATGACATAATTTTATGGTGTGGGGACATTATCACAACATGAGGAACTGTATTCAAGGGTGGGAGCATTGGGAGGTTGACAACCACTGTGTCAGATCATCCTTAGGGCTGCCATTTTGTTTTAGCACCACTATTTCTGGTGAAAACCAGTGGATCCCGAGCAACAGGAGGTGGACAGATACGCCAGAGCGTTTTCACCCTGGAATGTGGTGCTGTGTGGATGGACCTCACACACAAAGGAGAGGGTAGAAAGTCACACAGCAGAGAACTCACACTGGCGGGACTTAATTCACACCAAGTTCAAACCCATGAAAGGGTTCCTGCAGGGAAGAAGTCAGATTGTGATTGCTCTGGGAATAGGGAACATTCCAGAACTTGGCTCTGTGTGTGTGTGTGTGTGTGTGTGTGTGTGTGTGTGTGTGTGTACAGTGGGGTGTTAATACTTTATACTTTTACATGTGTACAAACTTGTCAGAAGCCAGAGGTCAGCATCAGGTGTCATTCCCTAGGAGCACTATTCATTGTTCCTTCTGGACCAGGGTCTCACACTGGAACCTGGGACCTGCTGGCAGGGCCAGTGAGGGGCAGGGATTTTCCTGTCTCTGTCTCCCAAGGCCAGGATGACAGGCACATGCCCCCATGCCCAGCCTTTTACACAGGTGCTGGGGATCAAACACCTCCATCCTCCATCTCCCACCCCCATGCTCTGTTACTCTATAAGTTACTCTATAAGTAACAGATCTATAAGACTGAGCTCACGGTTCAGCTAGTAAACCATCAGTTGCAGGCACACTCACTGTTCATGATATAAATTACATTTTGCATGACAGACTTTTTGTATCAGTTGGAATTCATTCTTAGAAGATGCTATGTTAATGAGCTCTGAAGAGAGAGGAAGAAAAAGACAGACAGACAGACAGACACTAACAGGAGGCTATAGGGCAAGGGAAATCAGTTAGTGAGAATTCCTGCAGAGAAGCCCGTATAAGCCACAGGAGCTGTAGGCTTGCAGGCTCCAGGATTGCAGCTGTGGTAAGGGGGCTCCAGGGATGCCAACCTCAGAGCCAAAGCTCACAGGATCGTTGGGGAACCATTCTCTCTTATCCTCTGTCTCCAAGCAGGCTGAACCCAAGTCCGGTCCTCTTTAGGACCCAAGACCCTGCCCCACTCCAGTCCAGCTCCCCCAGCCTTGGTCCCTCTCCTTGGGATCTCCCGGGCTCCCACCTGCAGTGGATGACAATGGGCCCAGCATCAGGTGGAGTGGAAGCCTTCACACGCCTGATGAAGGCCAGCAGCCCCGTGGCATGGTAGGGGACGCCATGCTCCGGCCACGCTGTGAAGTGGAACTGGCGGACCTCATGCCGGGTCGAGTAGCCTCTCTGTGGAAACCACAGTGGTGACAGTCAGTTGCCAGCAGCACCCACTGGACACCTGCTGTGTGCCGGGCTTTGCTTACTCCTCATCGGTAAGGTAAGTATCCACATCCATTGTACAGGTGAGGAGGAAATGAAGGCCCAGTGTGGACAATCCCCTCTGCTGAGGCTGCACACTCTGTGTTTGGACTGAGTCCACCAGATGCTTAAAGCTATGCTGTCAAACACCCACCTTATCCCGGGGCTGTTGTGTAAACAGAAGAGCACTATGACGCAGGAGTCGTCACGCTTGCACAGCAAGTATTTTTACTTACTGAGCCATCTTGCCAGCCCTCCTCTGAGGATTTACAGAGTAATTAAGTGGGAACCTAGACCCTGATACATGAGGAAACCCTCTTCCCCTCACTATTCTCATCTGCAAAACGGGGCTGATGGTAAACATGTCATCCTGGGGCTGAGACAATGCGTGAAGAGGCCCAGCATAGCGTCCCACGCAGGGCGGTCATCACATCTTCATGTCAGATGCGTACTGGAGTCCAGCGGGAACAGCCACCATCCCATCCCTCAGCCATGCTCCCAGCAAGTTAGAAGGGCTTTCTTGCCCCTCCCTCTCCTCTTATGTTTCCAAGGCTCAGGCAACGTAAGCTCTACATGAAACAGGTATAGGGGAGACTCACCCGCTCCAGGGCAAAGGTGCGCACCACATACTCAGCCAGTGTCTCTGTCTTTACCAGTGTGATCTTAATGTCCCCATACATGTCTGAGTCCTCAGGCCAGTAGCGAGAGCACTTTACCTGGGGCCACCATAGCATAGGGTTCAGCAGGCTCTTAGCCACCCGTGAAGCCCACCCTGCCCCCAACCCACCCCGCAGCTCCGCTTACCCTGCCCACCTCTACCAGCTTGGTGATCATGACAATGCTGACACACTGCTCCTGCCACACCATGCGCCAGAAATCGTAGATCATCTCAGGCTTCGGCCCTGGGGGCGTAGAGAGTGCCTGTCCCTGAGCAAGGTTCCCCCACCCCCACCCCCACCCCGGCCATGGGCAGCACACGGTGATACCCAGTGACACCATCCCTTGTTGGGAGGTTCCCAGGACCCAATTCCAATGGGGACTTTTCACTCATCCCAATATACCCCACCAACCACAGCTTTATGCCTGCAGGGCCCTGCGATGGGCAGTAGCAAGGCAGAGCCCGGCTGGAGAGCCTGGTGTGCTAAGACCTAGTGAGCCATATGGGTGGTAGACTCTCCGTCCATGGGCAAACCTCGCAGAGCGGTGGATAAGGAGATGGAAGCAGAAGAGAGACTAGACTAGAGGGACCTGGGGGGGGTCAGTTGGACCACGAGGCATGCTCCATGACAGTGAGTACAGACCCAGCCCTCGGCACATGCATCACTGCAGAGATACACACGGCTAGGTTACAACTGGTCATATCAGGAGGCACAGACAGGCAGGGCGGGCAAGGGCTGCAGTTAGATACAAGAGACCCAGGCAGGCAGTGGGGATAGACAGACAAGACGGATGGGGAGGTAGGTGGGGTGCTGAGCAGGTGAGCAGGGAAGGCAGGCAGGCAGCGGACACTCCAGATCATGAGAGGGCGCCACAGGCTAAGGGGCCAGGTACCTTGAGTGGCTATGAAGTGGTTTGACCTGTGGTAACCCTGGAACAGGAGAAGAGGGTGAAGTGAATGCCGAGGAACAGACTTCTATTCCTCACACTGCTACCTATCACCCTCCTTCCCGGAGCAGCTTCCTCCAGAAACTCCCACCCTCATGTCTCTGGATGAGGGTGGCCTTGTCCTCCCAGTCTCAAAGCAGAGGCAAGTGAAGCTAAGACACCGGGTCTTGCTATGGAACCCTACGGAGGGTGCACCTCTGTGAGCCCAGCAAGTCTCCCCACCCTCAAAGTAGGAGAGTTATCTGTTAATAACATGGCTGCTGTTTGGAGACAAATGAAGCCCAGGATGACACTACCCAGTTTCCAGAGTCCCAGAAACATAATCCACCCTGGACCCCAGATATGGGAGAACCAGTGGTTGGCAGAACCCCCAGTTTCAGTCAGGACATTCAGAATGTAGAGTACCTGACCCAAAGACCTCAGTTACCCAGAGCCTGCAGGAGAAATGTTAAAGAGAGCTTCAAGTTGGAAGCAAAGGGCCCTTGGATACAATTTTTTAAATCCGTTTTTACTGATAAGGAGGAATTTTCCTGAGACCTGGTGACGGTCCCACACTGTTCTAAACACTATTGTTTATCTTACATGAAAAATAAGCCAAGAGCTACCTTATCCTCCATTCCCAGAGACCTCAGATGGAGCATCAGTGAGCTCAGGTTCCACAGTCATGGTGATGGTCCCCATGCTGTTCTAAATACAACCTTCTATCTGACATGAAAGAAAAGCCAAGAGCCCCCTCCCATTGCCAGAGCCCTCAGGCCAAGTAGGAAAGAGCTGAGGTTCCAAAGCCACAGTGACCCCAAGGTCACTCACAAGGCTGCATCTTTGTGGGACAAGAGCCAGCCAGGAAGTCTGTGCAGACACTGTGTTAAGTTTGCAAAGCAGAATGGCAGAAGACACAAGAGAAAGCCACCAAGCTCTGCCCCTGGCTCTCAACACAGCTCCTGGCAATTCCTCTGGATCCCCAGGGTTTGGGAACCCAAATGGCCCTAGTGCCTCACTGCCAGGATCCATCCCAGCTGTCCTCAAGAAAACACACTTTCCTTCTCTTGGCCTCTGTCTCCATTGCTATAAAGTAGATCATAACAACATTTCCCTCCCAGGGACGTGAGGAGCACCAACAGTAATATAGGTTAAGCATTTGTTGCCAGGCCAAACACAAAACAGGGCAAACAGCAGTTATTATTAACCCTGTCTCAAAGGTCCAGTTGGAGAGATGGCTCAGCAGTTGAGAATACTGGCTGCTCTTCCAGAGGTCCTGAGTTCAATTCCCAGCAACCACATGGTGGCTCACAACCATCTATAGTGGGATCTGATGCTCTCTTCTGGCCTGCAGGCATACATGCAGACAAAACACTGTATACATAATAAATAAACCTTTTTTTAAAAGTCTCTAAAGGTCCAAATAATGTTGATATTCACATGCCTTTAATCCTAGCACTCAGCAAGCAAAAGTGGAGGGGGGTACAAAAGAACACCTGGAATGTGAGGTGTCCACCAGAGTGTTGAGGTCTAATGGACCTGGGCCCCTGTTGGCAGGTGCCAACAAGTTCCAGCATGTATTAGTCAGTATAAATAATGAAGTAGTAGAACTCAATTAAAACTGATCACTTGGGCTAAGGATGAGGTCAGGGGTAGAGCATTTGCCTAGCATGCAGGAAACTCTGGATTCTATCCCAGTATGCACACAGACATACACACACACACACACACACACACACACACACACACACACAAAGAAAAAACCCACATTGATCCCAATCATTGGTTATTAAAAAATTTGTCTGTCACTTCACCTAGAGGAGAGAAGTTTGGCACTTTTGGTGTGCAGAGACCCTGGGATATGGTCAAAGGCAGACTTGGGCTCAGAGGATGGGAGTGGATCTGGAAATAAAGCATTTTGGGCCAGTTCTTTGGCAGTGCCCACACTGTAGAGCCTCAGACAGCAGAGTAGCCAGCAAGGCTGGACCTTTCCTAGCCTCTGTTGCCCTCTGCAACTGGAAGATGATGGCCAGACATCCTCACGGTTCCTCCTGGAAAAGTCAAAACCCTTTCAAAGTAACTAACTCTGAAAAAACTCAGGAGTACTCTGCCTCACTACAGCAGCCTCCTCATGTCCCAAGCCATTGTCTCTGGAGAAGGTCAGAGGGACAGCAGAGTTGGAGGATGGGGAGGGCGTGGTCCTAACGAACTCCGCTTAGCAAGTAGTCAAGCTTGGGAACAGGTTACCCTGAACTGCTTGTGCGCTGCACTCAGCAAAATCAGTTTGCCTAAGCTCCACCCAACACGGGTTCATCATCAGATTCAACCAACTCTACACCTACACCCCTTACCCCACCAGGGCCCAGGCTCCACACCAGCATTCAAGCATTAGTCAGTAACAGAGGACCTGAACTCAACTAAACAGATTGATTGGGCTTGATAGAGTCGAATGCTTGCCAGGCATGGGAGAGACCCTGGGACCCAGCCCCAGCACAAAAAAGGAAGGAAACCCGATTGATTGCACAGTGATTGGATGACCTAAAATTCAGCTCTGTTGCAACTGTTTCCAGTCCTTTCCAGGGTCCCATTCTTCCACTGTTGGAAAATTACATTTTGAAGAAAGTATGGCCTAACCAACCTTGTCATGCAGGCCTATTTGTTTTTGTTTCAATGTTTATTTATTTATTTGTTTTATAATTTATGTGTATGCATGCATGCCTACATGAGTTTATGTGTGCTATGTGCGTGCAGGAACAGCAGAGGCTGGAGGAGGGCATCAGATCCCCTAGAACTGGAACTACAGTGGTTGCGAGCCACCTGTGGGTTGTCGGGAATCGAACTCAGATCCTTTGAGAGAGCAGCCAGTGCTCTTAACCACTGGGAATGGGGCTCTCCAAGCCCCATACGGCCCTATTTGAAGCAAGTGTGCAGGCACACAACTCAAAATTTCTACATGTTCATTTAAAAAAAAAACATTACATTTTTATTTACTGTGTGATTATGGGGGAGAGCGCACATGCAGCGTATGTGAGGGTGTCAGATGACAACCCACAGGAGTCAGTTCTCTCCTTCTCCCATGTGGGATCCCAGGGCTCAAACTCTGGTCATCAGGCTGAGCAGCAGGGTTTTACCTGCTGAGCCATCTCACAGCCCTCACTTCTTAAATAAGACATATGTCACTGCGCAATCATACAAAGGACACTAATAGAAGTTTCTCTATGCCTATGTGTGTGTGTACATGCACACACGGGTATGGATGTACACATGTGTAGGCGTGGGGGTAAGGATTGCACATGCCAGCAGGGTGCCTGTTGTGAAGACACCAGACAACAACCTCAAGTACTATTCTTAGAACAGCTAGCTGTCTACCTCCTTGAAGATGGGGTCTCTCTTTGGCCTGATACCTTTCGATAAGGCTAAGCTGGCCAGCCAGCCCAAAAGATCCACCTGGCTCTACTTGCCCAGTGCTGGGATTACAAGCACGAATCCCCACACGGGTTCTGGGAATTGAACTTGGGTCCTCAACTTGCAAGGGAAGCATTTACCAACTCACCCATGCCCAAACCCCCATAAACACAAGTTTTAAATGATCGTATCTTGAAGTAAAGTGAGCAGATAGCCTTGCACACTTCCACTTCCGGGAGTGGCACTGGAGAGCTCATGCCCCAAGCCGGTGCTGGGATCACACATCTGCGCCCTTGCTGGAGTCTGAGGGGTGGTGCTGGGGGCCAGTGAATGACAACGCTGGTTTGTGGCCTTGCTCAAGTCACTTCACCTTTCTCAGACTCAACATTCTCACCTGCCAAATGACCCTTCACGCATTCTAGATGCCTGGTACCTGGCAGGTGCCGTCGGCAACACAATTGTTCACTGGCATTTGAGGCGGCATTACACCCCAGTGAGACTTCTAAGGGTATTTCTGAAGAGTCTGACAAGAGGGAACCAAATGGTGAGATTCAAAGGCAAGTGGGTTAACCACAGGGAACCAGCGAGTCTAAGGCCTGTAAGGAGCAATATTCATCACAACCCACAGGGGGCGCTAGGACTCAGCACATCCACTGTCTTTTGTGAGCCTAATGGGCCTTTTTCATTTGAGAATTTTGCAAACCAACTGTGTGACTGCACTCAAAATAAGGGGCACGGCTGAGATAATTGGCTGTCTCTGCCAAATGTGACTGGGGGAACCTCTCACGTCTTATGTTAGTCTCTCTATGTTGTCCGGAAGTCTGATAATGAACAGAATCCTAGCAATGATAATAAAAAAAATGAAATATCTTTTTGTAAAGAAGATAAAATGGAAAATGTACCCACAAAATAGCAAAGAATACCAGTCATTAAATAGTATGAAATATAATCCTCACATTCAGGAGGCTGAGACAAAGATTGCTGTGAATTTGAGTCCAGCCTCAGCTACATAGTAAGTTCCAAGCCAGTCTAGCTACAGAGTGAGACCCCATCTCAAAAAGCCAAATTAATAATATTATAATATTATTATATAATTATATATTATCTATTAATTAATATATTAATCAATATATTAATTATAATATTAGTAATATAATTATTTATATTATAATTATGATAATGATTATAAATACTACGAAAATAACATGTTTTAAAAATCAAAGCAGGGTGGTGGTGGCACATGCTTTAAGTCCCAGCACTCGGAAGGCAAAGGCAGGCAGATCTCTGTGAATTTGAGACCAACCCTGGTCTACAAGAGTTAGTTCCAGGACAGCCTCCAAAGCTACACAGGGAAACCCTGTCTCAAAAAACAAACAAACAAACAACAACAAAAATCAAATCAAAGGATGACTAAATTAGTTTGGATTCTTCTCTCTCTCTCTCTCTCTCTCTCTCTCTCTCTCTCTCTCTCTCTTTTACTTATTTTGAGACAGGTTAGCCTCAAACTTACTTTGTAGCAAAGGATGACCTTGAATTTCTTTGTTTGTCTTTGAGATGAGGTCTTTCTACATAGCCCTGGCTGTCCTGGAACTCACTCTGTAGACAGACCAGGATGACCTCCATCTCAGAGATCCACCTGTCTTGGCCTCCCCAGCGCCACCACACTCAGCTTTTGTATGAATCTTGGTCTAAACCCGGAGCTTCATGAATGCTTGGCAAGCATTCTACTAACTGAGTGGTCCTCAGCCCTTGGTTTAATTCTCCAAAGAGCAAAAGATTTTACAATTTTTAAACTGATATTCAAACTAATTTAAAAAAAAAAAAGCACATTTGAATTGAGGCTAAATGGAGGGCAAATTGATGGGGGTTGGGTTGGGTTTTAAGTAAACTGACTACAAAGGGATTTGAACACTAGGGAGATGAGCTTAAAGAGGACTGGCCCAGGCCTGTCTGAGGCCTTGGCCTCTTGGTGGCATGGCGGAGAAAAGGGCTCTCAGGGCAGCTTCCCCGCTACACACCAGAAGCTCTACAGAAGGGCAGAGCTGGTAAAGCTCACAGGAAATGGCCAGACAGGGGACGAAAGTGGCAGCAGTGACCAGCACCCCAACATAGCTGTCCTTGTTGAGAGAACAGAGAGTGGGAAGGAATGTTTCCCAGTGGGGAGACAGTCTTCAGCCGTGGCAGCCCCTGGCAGGCTGCTGGAATGGGTGGCTGGTATTCAGTGCTAGGAGAGGACAAGGAAGGAGAGAGAGAGAGCGAGACAGACAGACAGCCGGAGCCTGTGAGAGATCTCAGGACACAGCCATTCCACAAGACAGGAAAAGGAGGAGGAGAAGGAGGAAGAGGAGGAGGTAGAGGAGGAGGAGAGGGAAAAGATACTTACTTGTCGGTTTATCCGAATCTTAATGATTCCAGTGAGGGAACAGAACAAAGCAAAAGAGACAGATGTTAGGCCAGAAGTGGGTGTAGGTGGACCGGGCACAGGAGAGGCCAGAAAGGGTGACATGAGTTGGCAGGCAGAACAGAGACAGGAGGCCAGGACTTGGGTGGAGAGCGGGATAGGCATGTCCCTGTCAGGGCCCAAGAGAAACCAACCAGGTGGAACCCCGTGAGGAAAGTCCACTGTCTCCAAGCTGCCCAGGCCTGTGAGACCAAGCTTGACTCTTACCCCAGGCAAGGAGCAGCATGAGAGGCAGGGAGAAGGCAAAGGGTTCTGGGAAACAAGGGTGGCACACATAGATGGAAGAGGGAGAGAAGAGTCATCTCCAAAGGTCCTGATGACCTTAACCCTGGGCTACTGTGGCTTCCTCCTGAGCCTTTGCCTTCGCTGTTTTTACCTGAGTGTCCCTCCCCTTCCTCTGCGGCCACACTGCTTCCTCTACACAGTCTACACAGCCAACCCTGGCTGTGCCACTAACCAGCTCTGTGACACTTTTCTTCCTGCCTGTGCCTTCCCAGCTAATCTGAAATGAATCTCCTTCAGTGTTAATCTGTTTCCCCATACTAGAATCTCTGTATCAGAGAGAGAGAGAGAGAGAGAGAGAGAGAGAGAGAGAGAGAGAGAGAGAAAGCAATGGTCACGTGATCTCATCTCTGTCCCTGGTGCCCAGGTGCTCAAAATACATTTCCTACACAATTAAAGGATGCTCTTCCAAGCTCAGCTTGCTGCAGAGTGCAGTCAAGTCCCTGGGCCTTGCCCAGTTCTCATCACCACCCCCACCCCCAATCCACACCTGGGAAGTCTGCCCTCTCTTGGGCCCACTCTCCCGTCCAGCCAGATCTAATAGTTGTCAGGACAGTCAAATGGTCAGCACCAGAGGCTGCAGAGACAGCCTGGCCGGGTCGTGAGTCCTTTCTTTACCACTCTAGCTGTGTGTCCTAGAGCCAGTAGCTTCTCCTCTCTCAGCTCCAGCTTCCTCCCCTCACAGGGGAGTGATAAGGTTATATGAAATTTGAGACTGTGTGTAAAGTGCTTATCACTTTGCCTGGCACATAGTACGTGCTCAGTAAACATGCCTCCCTGTATGTGAAGGGCCACTGTAATCAAAGTCAAAACACTTGAACAACTTCCTGGTGGCCCTGGGAGACGGCCCGAGTCCTTAGCCTGCCACGCAAGGTCTTTACCACCTAGCCCTGTATAACCTCTTCATCTTCACTATGGAAATCATGAGACTCCCACCTCCAAGCTCTTGGCCCCTCGCTGAGGCAGCTCCTCGCTTCCCTCGGCCTCCCTGTCTGTCCCCAGACCCTGCTCTACCTCCCCAGCACATCGTTCAGGGTGTGTTCCTGCAGGCTGCCACCTACTCTCAGCTCCCCATCTCTGAGTTGCAACTCAGCCATTCAGATCCCCCATTATCCTCTGGTAGGTTTCCCCCCTGCATGGACAGTGAGCCTGGAGGGGGCAGGGACAGGTAAGCAGAAAGAGCCAGGCCAGGCACTCACGTCTATGTAGTTGGCGGAGATGTAGTCGGCATCCGGGTCTCCCAGCATTGGGTGCAGTTTCACTCGGTGACGGTCATCTGCAAACAGAGTGGCAGAGCAGGACTGTGTCAGGGAGCCTGGAGCTTGGCAGGTGGGGAAGGCCTCTTGGAGGCTAGGGGAATTGTCCAGGCATGGCTGCCAGGTGATCTTTATGAGGGCTCAGAGCTGACTCTGGGACGCTCTGGGCACTGTGAGGCTGGGTCAAGGGTCTGAATCTGGGTTTTGGAGTTAAGGAAGATGAGCGGCAATTAGCTGTGTGACCTTGAACCAAGGTCTCAAGCTCCCAAACCTCTGTTTCCTCTTCTTGACGATAGGACTGTGCTGCCTCCCCTGACAGAGGACAGTGGCAGTGGCAATGGTGTGAGACACTGTGCCCACACACACAGAGGCCAGGGCCCTTATGTTTCTGAGGACAAGACTCCCCAGAGCATACTCTGGCCATTCACCTCCTTCCTCCATTCCTCCTGTCATTGTGAGCCCCAGCCCCTTCCCCGGGACTCACAGGCAGACACCGTCTCCTGCCGGCTGCCCTTGAGCTTGTCTTTCTTTTTGGTGGCGTCCCAGCCTTCAAAGAAGCTCTGCCAATGGGAAGATAGTAGTCAGTGGGACAGAGAGACCCCAAGACTCTTGGGACCCCTCCCCACAGGGGAATGAGGAAGGCAGGGCGAGGACAGGGCACATGAACGTGTAGGAAGGAAAAGGGAAGTCAGCCTGAGCCAAAGGGAAGTCAGAGTTCACAGAGTTTAGGATACAGAACCCTGAGTTTGCCCTGGGGAGAGAGGAGAGATTAAATGGTAAGGATTAAGGGTGAGATTAAGCATAAATGAGGGTAGTGCTGGTGTCCAGATGATGGTAGCTGGGATCCAGTCAGAAGGAGCTTAGGCTGAGGGGCAGGGGTCAATCAATGTCAGACTAGAGTTAGGGCAAGGTCAGCACTGATGTGGCTCCAACCACAGACAGGATTAGACTCATGATCAGAGTGGAGATAGAATGGAAGAGTGAGAAACCAGACAGCCTGAGCTTGAAGGAATGCACAGAGTCAAGGTCAAAGGGTAAAGCTGAGTTGGGGACTCTCAAAGGAAAGGTCCAACAGGGCTGCACTGAGAGTTGCCAAGTGAGGTTCCACAGTGAGGAGAACGGGCCGGGCCCACCTCATATTCCTGCTTGAAGCCATAGCCCTCTGCCGTCTTCATCTGGTTGATGTGTTGCAGGAGGTCAGCCACCCGTACTGCAGGGTGCAGCTGTCCTGTGTGATACGGGGAGCCCTTCCGGCCACATGGGCGCCGAGGGGAGCCCCCCAGGAGGCTGCTGGCCTCGGTGACCCCACTGCTTCGCTGGTCTCCTGTAGCCAGAGGAAGGGAAAAGGCCTCTCACATAAATGAATACTCAGCCTGGAAGCCCCTAGACAAACTCCAGCAGAGTGGAGGCAGGGAGCACAGCCAACATGGAGGGTGGCCGGATCATTCCTTAGAGTCAAGCTTAGCAAGGCTACCCTGCATGAGGCCCTGCAAGCCTCGCCCTTCAGTGTCTCTGGTTTCCCATCTACAAAATAAGTGGGTCAACTGAAGTGACCCCTAGGGTCCTCGTGGCTGTATCACCCTGTGATCCTGTGACATCTTCACACCACCCTGCCAGGTTTTGCTGCTCAACCTGCACAGGCAGCATTAGCAGGGTCCTGGACATGCCCTCCTCTTCCAGGGAACAATCTGGAGCATTGGCAACTCCCAGCAATTACCCCCATTCAAAGATGAGCAGAGCAAAATTAGCTTGCACAGCCGCCCCCTCCACCGACAATGCCAGGCACCTGAATAGAGTGTTTCTCCTGTGCCAGCATTCCCATTGTCAACCAGTGTGGTGGCCCAGACAAGGGGGCCCCGGGGACCCCAGACCCTGCCAGACAGACACACCCTCTCTCCAGCTCTTAGAATCAGCATCCCCAAGGACATCCCACCCTGGTTCCGGAGATCAGGTCTGAGACTGGGGAAAGCAGCCATGGTTTCTCCTACCGGGAAGCCTCACTCACTGTCTGGCTCCTATCTTCTCTCAGAAAAGGCTGCATGGATGACTGGAGACCTGTCCTTCACATTTCTCACTGGTCTGATCTGGCAGGGACTGTGAAGGGATCTCTGGTGGGTGCCTGTTCTTCCTTTGCCAGGGCCTGCCACATGGCTGTTCCCTCTGCCTCAATATCCTTCCTCCCCTGTCCTTTATGCCGGGAGAACTGACACCTATCCTCCAAGGCTCAGCCAAAATGATCCCCTAGAGGCCTTCTCCAGTGCAGGCCCATGTTCCTATTTAGTGACTCACAGAGATGAATGCAGGCCACTTCTCCAGACCCCAGACGGATCAGGGAGATTGCCCCCTCAGCTTCCTATGCCAAGGTTTAAAAACTGCCTCTGGGTAGGAACTCAAGGCCACGGCAGAATCTTCCTGCTTTGCTGTTCTCCTCTCAGCAGCTCCAGTCCTAAAAAGTGTCCAGTTAACAGAGAACTATCTCCTGTATTTGATCCTGAGTTCTGGTCAGTTAGAGCTAGAGAACTACACAGTTTCTAGTTCATCACTCGGTCAGATGCCCCCATGCCCTTAACCTTACAGATGGGGAAGCTGGGGTCCAAAGAGGCAAGATAGGACTCACATCAGAGTGGCTAGTATAGTAAGAACTCAAGACAGCTGAGTAGTCAAAGTGCTCCTTGTGCAAGCATGAGGACCTGAGTTCAGATCCCTAGCACCCAAGTAAAGAGCTGGGCACAGTGGCAGACACCTTTAACCCCAACACCTGGAAAGCAGAAACAGATGTGTCCTGGGGGGTTGCTGCCCAGCCAGTCTAGCTGAATCTAGCAGCTCCCGGTTCAGAGAAACCCATCTCACAAGATGGAGAAACAGACCTCCCAAAACCTCTGGACTCGACGTGAGCCTCAAAACTTGTGGCTGCATGCACACACACACATACACACATACACACACACACACACACACACACACACAGAGAGAGAGAGAGAGAGAGAGAGAGAGAGACAGACAGAGAGAGAGAGAGATGTATGCCCACACACAAACACACACATACATGTACTTGCACACATGAACACATATATACATGTGAATGAACATACACACAGAAACACACAAATTAGATAGAGGAGAGATCTGTGCTTAAAGGTGCAATTCTGTTGTAAACGTGGGTTTACTCCCAGTGGGACCGCGCAGGGCTTCCAGCATGTCGGCGTGCCTGTGAAATATTCAAGAGATGAATGGAAGGAAGGGCGCTTCCCGTCTCACCATGAAGGGCTCTTTGTGTTTTATGGAAACATCCTCCCTCGGGGGCTGCAGTACAGTGTGGGCGGAGACTGACAGAAGGCTCTGGAGTCAGGCAGATCTCAGATCAAATCCCAGCTCAGCATTTGACCTTAGAATGCTACTTAGCCTGCCTAAACTTCCACTTTCACGGGTCAAATGAAGTGAAAACTGACACTGCTCAACATGCCAATGTAAGTGTTAAATAATAAGACAGCTCGTGAGGGGCACCCAGAGCCTGGCCCCAGGCAGTACCACCCACAGCAATCGCTGGCTTTGTTTCCAGGAAAGGGAGTCCCTGAGTCCCCGAAAGCCAGGGCAGTTGGCTGACTGAACACTTAGTCCTTCTCCATCCTAAGACACTGGCCCAGCCTGAAAAGCCAGTCAGTTCCAAGGAGCAGCCACAACTACACAAGGTGGGGAAATGCAAGACTTCAAGAAAGATTACTGGGACTGGAGAAATGGCTCTGCCAGCAAAGCACTTGCTACACAAACCATGTGGACCTGAGTTCAATCCCCATCACTCATATAAAAGAAATCCAGGCATGTTGGCAGGCAATCCCAGTGCTGGGGAGGCAAAGACAACAGGATCCCTGGCAGCTCACTGGCTAAAGAGTCTAGCCTAGTGTGAACTACAGGGTCAGTGAGAGACCTTGTCTCAGGTGATGAGTAACTGAAGAAGACAGCTGATGTCAACTTCTGGCATCCAAATGCATACATATACATACATACATACATACATACATACATACATACATACATACACACACACACTCACAAATATACACATACATGTATACATACACAAGTACACTCACACACATACATAACACATGCACACACAAAGAACTTCTGCTGGTTCAAAGAACTAAAAGCATCAAGGAGACTGGGAGCTCAGGGGTTTGCTGTAGACACAGAGTCAATGGCTCACAAAGTGATCACCAGTTAGAAAGAGAACCAAACAAGTGTGACAGGAGATTATCCCACAGATCCTGATCAGCAGGCACGTAGGTGCAGTCAGTTTCTGATGACCAAAAACCTAGCTAAAACCCTGATGTGAAGCCAAAGCTAAATCCAGGCATCTTACAGATGAGGCCAAGAACAATGCAAGGTATTCTACAGATGAGATCACTGGGAAAGGATAGGGTCATATGTTGTGACCTGCTTTCCTGGGCTCAGAGAAGCCAGTCCCCATTCCCTTAGCTATGGGATCTGAGAAGCACTTCTATACCATCCCAAGCTCTGCCCCAAGGACCAAGTTGCTCACCCACTCGCAGGTTCATTGATACCCAGGGCCTGGGGAGATGGCTCCATGGCTAAGAGCCTTCCATAGAGGCATGGTCTCCAGCTGCTCACATAAGAAATCAGGCAGGGCAGCCTATGTCTGTAACTCCAGTGCTGGGGGTGGGACAGAGTGAGACCGGCTAGGGCCCTGGTGGGTAGGGAAGAAAGAGGAAGCCAGGACAGGCAATCAACACGTCTGCTTCCTGGTGGCTTGGTGTGAGCATTTCTACTCCACTGCACTGTTTTCACATGGAGGGACTAACCATGCCCTATGCACGTCAGGCTTGTTCTCTAACCAGGGCCTCCTTCACATCAGGTAGTCACGCCACCCACTGAGCCACAACCCCAGCCCTCCATTTTCCTATTTGATTGATTGATTGATTGATTGATTGATTTTGGTAAAATGAAGGTTAATGATTACACTGAGTAATGTAAAATGGTGAGAATTCCAGGAGGAAAACTACAAAAAAGGAAATAAGTGCATGTCAAGCTTGAAACACACATGGAATAGAAAAATTCCCTGACAACTGTAACACCAATTGCATCGTTTCCTGATATATGTGTGATATTTTTATAGGTATATCCAAAAATCAAAAGTGACTCAAAAATAGAAAGCCTGGAAACCTGGATTCTCTAAAGAAGCCGGTTATAAGTTTCAAATCTTGGCCTGGGGAGATCGACTCTGCTGACCTGAGTTCAATCCTCGAGACCCACACAGTAAAAGGAGAGAACCAATTCTTACGAGCTGTCTGCTGACCCTCACATACACACACAGTGGCACTCATGTACTACACACATTCACATATATGCACAAAAAATATGTAAACAAAAATGTAATATATAAACAACTTCTCAAGCCTCTTGATAGCACTAATTGTCTCCAATGCTCACACGCAGTGGCCCTGGTCTCCATTTCCCAGGATCACTCTGGACTCCTCAATTTGTCCTTGATTTCCCTAAGAGAAGAGCTATATATTTCAATTATCTCTCTTTCTTCCTCCATCCCCACCCCCATCTGGCCACCTTTTCCAATGGCACTCAGGAGCAAGGCCTGTGCCAACCCCAGCTCAACACCCATTCTGTTTTCTTTAAAGAACCCTAAGGGTCCTTATTTATTTATTTTGGGTTTGTTTTGCTTTGTTTTTTGTTTTGTTGTTGCTGCTGTTTTTCAAGACAGGATTTCTCTGTGCAGCCTTGGATGTCCTGGAACTTACTCTGTAGACTAGGCTACCTTGAACTCACAGAGATCGACCTGCCTCTGCCTCCCAAGCACTGGGATTAAAGAGATGCACCAGCACCTGGCTATTTTGGGTTTTTTGTTTTGTTTTTTGAGACAAGGTTTCTCTATGTAGTCCTGGCTGTTGTCCTGAAACTCACCATATAGACCAGGCTGGCCTCCAATTCACAAGAGGCCTGCCTCTGTCTCTGGAGTACTGGAATTAAGGGCATGCATCACCACGCCTGGCAAAATGTAATAATTCTTAAAAGAAATTTTAATCTTTCCATAAAGAAAACAACAACCAAAAGGATTGTTTCTTGATGAATTCCACCAAACTTGCCAAAAGTGAATTAGTCTAACCTTCTATGATAAAGAAAAAAGCAGAAACCCAGTGCATTTTTAAAATTCTGGTACCCAAACCAGACAGAAGTACAACACAGAACCATTTATGAGAAGAGACCACCCAGAAAGACCACTTGAACAATGAGTACAGTAAATTACAAGATTAAAAATATCACTCACTTCATTAACAAATGAAAGGGAAAACATGGCTATTGCAGTAAGTATGAGAGTGAATCTTGTAAGTTTAATGACTGTTTAGCCTAAAAACCCACTTAGCAAACTGAAAACTGAAGGGAATTATTAACCCCGAATCCTCAGCAAACTACTCTCCATGTTTAAATGTTGGAAGCATCTTCCTAAAGCTAATACAACAAGACAGATTCCTGCTATTACCACATCTACTCACTATAATACTACAGGTATGTAGTTAGGGTTTCAATTGCTGTGATGAAGCACCATGACCACAGCAACCCTTATTAAGAAAAACACTTAATTGAGTGATTGACAGTTCAGAGCATCAGACCATTATTATCGTGGTGGGACATGGCAGCGTGCAGGCGGACATGGTGCTAGAGAAGGAGCTAAGAGCTTTACATCTTGATCCATAGGCAACAGGAAGTGGTCTAAGACACTGGGCATGGCTTGAGCAAACATGAGACCGCAAAGCTCACCTCCACAGTGGCATACTTCCTCCAACAAGGCCATACCTACTCCAACAAATCCACATCACCTAATGGTGCCATTCCCTTGGGGGGCCATTTTCTTTCAAACCACCACAAGGTACCCAACAGTGATGTTCAGAAAACCATGGAAAGAAAGGCCTAGAACAGTGATTCTCTATCTGTGGGTTGAGACCCCTTTGGGGGTTGCAAATTAGATATCCTACATATCAGATATTTACACTGTAACTCATAATAGTAGCAAAATTACAGTTATGAAGTAGCAATGAAATAAGTTGATGGTCGGGGGTCACAACATGAGGAACTGTATTAAAGGGTCACAGCATTAGGAAGGTTGAGAACCACTGCTCTAGAAGAAAGACAAGTGCTGGTGTCTGAGATCCTCTGACTACACTGGAAACCTGAAGGATTCTACAGATGCATTAGAACTAAGGAGAACATCTATGGAGAAGTATGAACTTAAGATCAAGCCACATATCAAAAAATCAATTGCAAGCTGGGCATGATAGCACAGACCATTAATCACTCTGGAGGCAGAGACAGGAGAATCTCCATGAGTTTGAGGCTCCGTGAGATCCTGTTTCCAAAAGAGAAAGAAAAAAGAAATGATGGAGAGAGGAAGGGAAGGAGATATTTTAAAGTGTACTGCTTGCATTAGAAGTCAAAAATAAGAACCAGTAAAATGGCTCACCAGGTAAAGGGTGCTTGCCACTAAGCCTGATGATCTGAGTTCAATTGCCGGGACCCCCAAAGTAGAAGGAGAGGATTCCTAAAAGTTGTCCTCTGAACTACAGACACACACACACACACACACACACACACACACACACACACACACACACACACGTAATATAATTTTAAGTTTCTGCATAAGAGACCTGGAAAGGGTACAGCTTAGTGTAAGACACTGTGCTTAGCATGTACCTAGCTTGGGTTCAGTTCTCAGAACCAAAGAGTAAAGGACCTGACATCGCTCCCAAAGGGTGTACAGAGTTTATGGAGAAAATGTAGATGTAAATAAACAAGGTGATGTGTGTCATGTTTATACACAGCATTCATGAAAGGAAAGATGTTTTATAAGACCTCTGTTCTCTTAAAATTGATTCATAGATTTGAATATGAAGCCACCTGAAAATACAATTCAAAAATTTGTTAGCAAAGAGATTGAAGACAAAAAAAAAAAAAAAACATGAAGAGCAAAAGTGGTGGGTACATCTCAAATCAAATATCAGGATAGCTAAGAGCGCCCCATGATTTCAGCCCAGGGACCAACCAGAATACTGACCCAACAGAAGAAAACCAGAATTCAACCCTCACATCACCACACTATGACAGAATGACAGGGACAGCTCTGGAAATCTGCAGAGTGAAGGGCCCATGAGATGGCTCAGCAGGTAAAGGCGCTTGCCACACAAGCCTGGTGACCTGAGTTTGATTCCCTAAACAAACCTAAAGGCAGAGGAAGAACACAGACGCCACAGAGTGGTCCTCCAGCCTCCACATGTTGGCAGTGGCACAAACTCTCCCACCCCCACATCATATACACAGAAAATAAATCTTTTAAGAAAGACAATGCAACAGAAGCTGCTCATTATTCCTGTGCATTAAAGAAAATCCTTAATTCATGCCACATACAAAAATAGATTCCAGAGAAAGATTTAAATATGAAATGCAAACTAGTAAGTTTGAGGAAACAAAGGGTAAAAAATGCTTAATGGCATGTGCATGTGTGTGTATGTGTGTGCATGTGTATATGTGTGTGCATGTGTGTATGTGTGTACATGTGTATATGTGTGTGCATGTGTATATGTGTGTGCATGTGTGTATGTGTGTGCATGTGTGTATGTGTGTATGTGCATGTATATGTGTGTGCATGTGTGTATATGTGTGTGCATTGTGTATGCATGTGTATATGTGTGTGTGTAGTATTTATGTGTGTTTGTGCATGTGTGTATGCATGTGTATATGTGTGTGCATGTGTATGTGTGTGATGTTTATGTATATGCATGTGTATATGTGTGTATGTGCATGTATATATGTGTGTCCACATATGTATGCATGTGTATATGTGTGTGCATGTGTATATGTGTGTCTGTGTAGTGTGTGTGTGTGTGTGTGTGTGTGTGTGCGTGCGCGCTCGCGCTCCAATGGGTGTGGCTGTGGGTGGGTGCCCATGTGTGAGCAGGCACAAGTGGATATGTATGAGGACGTCAGAGGCTGACACTGGGTGTACTCTCCCCCTCATTTTTCAGGACAAGTCTCTTCCTGGACCTGGAGCTCACTACTTTGGCTCCACTAGCCGGCCAGTGAGCTTCAGAAACCCTCATGTTCCTAGCCTTTAATGGCTGAACCATTTCTCCAGCCCTTTGTTGGCCCCTTAAAGACTGGTTCTGAGGCTTGAACTCAGGTCCTCATGCTTGTGCGGCAAGCGCTTTACCAACAGAGTCATCTTCTCCGCCCCTGAGAAAAAGTCTAAGGAAAACAGAAAGCAGCAGTCACAGAGGAAATAACTGACAAATGTAAGGACATTAAAGTAAAGATGTTTCTATTCCTCCTAAGATGCTATAAATAACCCGGAGAGACGAGCTACAAATTGGGAAAAGATATTTGCAATTCATATGTGACAAATGATTATTATCCTGAATATATAAAGAACTCCTAAAAACCACTAAGAAAGCAACCCAAAAAACCTAACAGAAAATGAGGTGAAAGATGTGGGCAGGCATTTCTTGGAAGAAGAGGCCTGAATGCCAATCATGACAGGAAAATGTGTCCACCCTCATTAGCACTCAGAGGGATGCAAATGAAGTCTATAGAAAATCACCATTTCATACAAACCAGCTCAGCAAAGGGAAGGAAGGAGGCTGCGAATTTTAATTCTGATGTACAGCAATGAAGTCCTTCCCACAAGAAGGGGAGAGCAAAACTGCTTTGGAAGACATCCTAGTCCTGTCTCTGAGGCTGAAGGAGACATACTTCCAGTCATCCAGTGAGTCTACTTCTAGGATCTCATATGCAGGAGTGTCTATAAAAACCTTCGTAAAAGTGCCTCATGGGAGCCTCGCTGTGGTAACAGGAAGCCAGTAGCAGCAAACAGTCACAAAGAACATAACTGTGAAGTAATCACACAATGGAGAACTATACATCAGAGAATAGTAGTGAACTACAGCAAAGCCAAATGTCCACATGGGCAAGTATGAGAATGTGACACTGGCTTGAACAACAGAGTGTGGGTTCCTTCTTATAAAGCTGGAAAATGAGTAAAATTATATAATGTGTTCCTTGGGGGATAAGTGCATGTGGTATAACTGGCCTTAAAAGGTCAGAGAGTTAGAGAGATAGACTGGAGAGATGGCTCAGATGTTCAGAGCCCACTACTCTTTGTTGTTTGTTTTCTGTTGCTTTGTTTTTGTGAGGGGTGCTGAGGTTAGAACCCAGGACGTCCTATGTGCTGGGTAAGCACCCTGCCACTGTACCACCTCCCAGAACATGCTGCTTTTGCAGAGGACCTGGGTTCAGTTCCCAGCACCCATGGCAAGTCTGGGGAAACCCAATGCCCTCTACTGTCCACCTTGGGTACTGCAAGCACATGATGCACATACAGACACACAGGCAGACACACATAAAATAAAATCTTTTAATGAAAAGACCAGATGATTGTGAATAAAGTTTCTGGGAGTATTTATATGAGAGGGTGACAGGGGTGTAGCTGGGAAGCAGCTCTCCTCTACAGTTCTGAACAGTCAGCAGCAGTTCACCGGTATTCAGTACTCTTATGGCTTTAGTCATAAACAATGTCTCAGTGGTATTCCCTATTTTCTTTCATATAAATCAACACTTGCCCGGGTGGTGGTGGTGCACGCCTTTAATCCCAGCCCACAAGAGACAGAGGTGGGTGGATCTCTGTGAATTGGAGGCCAGTGTGGTCTACAGAGTGAGTTCCAGGACAGCCAGGGCTACACAGAGAAATCCTGTCTCAAAATATCAAAACAACAACACTAAACAAAGTAAAATGGTGGAGAACAAAAGTCAGGGCATAGCTCCTAGCAGCTAACCCACTCGGCTCTGGCAATCAACACACAACACCAAGTGATTCACATATACTATCTCATTTGGGCATCATAGCAACCCTGGGGAGAATTGGTCTACAAGCAGAGATGACCTTCTTCCCACTTTATATGTGAAGAAATAGATGTCTAGAGAGCTTAATTAAGCAACTTGCCCTAAATCACACAGCCTTATAAAGAAGAGATTCCAGAGGCCAGTCCGGGTCTGCGTGACTACAGACTGGTTGTCTCCACATCCTCAGCTACTGGACCCCAGTCTGGCAAACAGTAAATGCCCAATAGGAGGTAGGGTGTGCCCATAGTCTCACTGCTGGGCTGGCAGAGTTCCTGTAAGACCCTGTAAGCACAGTGTCAACACACCCTGTATATTCTTTGGATTTCTGGGCCAATATTGATAAACAGAAGGCAGGATAGCCTTGGCAGGGCTCTGTAGGAAGACGCCATAACCACACCTCCTAAGGGCTGGCTACAGGTGTGCCTGACCACGCCTGTCAGGGCGTGGTCAAGGTAAGGTCAGGATGACTCATAATAGGTTTTTAAGGGGCTGCAAAGCACATGGGAGACCCTTCTCTCTGGCCTGCCTCCATATTTATATGTCCTGTGACTGTGAGTCTGGGGGTTGGGAGGGCCTGTACTTACCCCGGGGACTATAGGCAGGAGCATCCATGAAGGACAGGCCCAGCCGCTCATCCTCCTGCAGGGTGCTCTGGTCTGTGAAGCTTCGGTCCACGGCACCCATCATGTGCGTCTTCTCCTGGCGGTAGTTGACGGTGGCCTTAGTCATATTCACTGGCTTCCTACAGAAGGGGACAGTTGGAGACACAGGAACTGTGGGTGAGGCCAACAGCAGCCAGAGGTGGGAGGGAAGGCCCAGCTCTGAGCCTTGGGATCAGGAGTCAGCAGCATTGCAAATGTATCTCTGGCTACAGAAGACACACAGCCTATACTCTCCACTCACCAGCCAATAGCAGCCATGAGAGCTGGGACCCAGTTTCCTATCCCTTCTGGCTCCAAGGTCTCAGGAGACAAAGCACCCGTTCACTCTAGACCTAATTAGGTGCCACTGCAGAGCCACCATCTCACAAACCAGATTAACCCAGACAACCACAAATACCCACCTCCTGCAAGAGCCCTGCCTGGGAGCTCCCTCCATCCTGCAGGAGGAGAACCAGGCCTTCCAAGAGTAGGCCAGGGTCTGCTCTGCCAGCTCAGGGGTCTCCCAGGGAACACCAGTGGTGGAATCCTATCACCCACCTGCCTGGCCAGCAAGTGAGTGTAGCAGGGGAAGGAGAAAGCAGCCCTGCCTGGGCCACTTCACGGGTGGAGACCTCAGGCTGTGACTCTCAGCCTTGGGGAAGATGGGAGGCAGAAGCACAGCTCTGTGGCTGGAAGGGCAAGGTGCCTACACAGAAATGACCTGGGGCCCATGTGGAGGCTTGAAGACTCTGCCACGCTGTCTGAACAAGAGAACCCTTCGGTGAGTGGATACTGGCCTAGAAGGCAGTCTCCGGTGGTGAACCACAAGGCTCTGATCCCAGTCAGGGGCTCTCAGCCTCCTTGGAAAAACTACCAAAACAAATGCGTCAGATCCACAGGAGACAGAACACGGGGGCTGACAGGAGACACCTGACTCCACCGGCCTCCAGCTGATCTCAGTGTGAGAGGAGGTGGATGGAATTACGTACACACTCAAAAAGTTCTGAATTTAGGTTCAAAGATTATCTACATGGAGTCACGGGGAGGAAAAGCAGCCGTGTCAGCAATTCCTTGGAGTGAGGGGAGGAAAACTGGGGGCTGGTGCTGGGAAACCAGCAGGGTGAGGGACAGGTTCGAGAAGCATGGGGGCAGGGGAGGCAGTGAACCTCACCGGAGAGAGTTCACCGGGCCCAGGAAGCCGATGTGAGGGGCAGAGTGTCTGGGAAGGAGTACAGAGCCAGCTGAGTACAGGAGCCTTGCTGTGGCAAAGGGGAAAGATACCACAGGGAGGGGAGGCCATGGAAAGGGGCTGGCATTGACAGCGGGGAAGACGGAGTGGGTAGAGAGAAAGAGATCGGGGAGGGCAGGTCCTGGGAGCCTGGGGTGGTCAGAATTACTCACGGATAGTAGGAGTAGGCATAGCGGTCTCTCCTGGCAGCATGCAAAGAGAAACAGCAATGTGACCAGGCTTCCCCCCCAGAAGGAAGGGACCATACAGATCAAGGGGCCATCCTCAGTCTAAAGACTGACCAGACTCAGTCACTGTGCGTTCAGACTAAAAGCCCTTCCTGAATCTTCCCTCGGTGTGCTGCTGCAAGAGGTAAAGAGTCTGAGGGATGGATGCACAGCTTTTGCAAGCACACATACATGTGCAGACATACATACACACATAGTAGATAAATTCACATATACATACACTCATACACAGAAACACACACTGGCACACACGTACTCAAAGGCACTTTCCCCCATCCCTGCCTGCTCTGGCCTTTGCAGACAGCTCCCACCCTCAGGCTTTCCTCTGCAGTCTCCACACCCCTGAGCAGGCAGCCACGCACATACACCTCAGCCTAGGAAGGAGAATAGCTAGGGTCAAGGAGACAAGGAGAAGCCTCAGCAGGGTGGAGAAGCCCCAGCAGGGTGAGAAGCCCCAGCAGGGTAGAGAAGCCCCAGCAGGGTGGAGAGGCTCCAACAGGTTAGAGAGGCCCCAGCAGGGTGCCTAGGCAAACCCAGGGCCCACTCTTCCCACCTTGACTGACTCTGACTATGGGGTTCCTTAAGGAACCAGGCCACCCTCTCTCTGGGCAACCAAAGCTTGTGTGAAAAGCCTCGCATTGAACTAAGACTGCCACTGCTACACTTGCCTAGCATGCTCAAGGCTCAGGGCCCAATCTCCCAACACTTTAAAAAAAAAATCCCATTTCATAGATGAGGCCACTAAGTCACAGGTTGTCATGGCAAAGGCCAGAGTCCCCCAGGTCTCAGAATATTTGTCTTGGGACCCTGGTCAGGAACTCGCTCAGTGCTCACTACCAGGGCAGGCCCAGGGGTGGGTGCTGTGTCTCCTATTCAGTCTGTTACATGTGTAACACAGGCTGATCTGAAACCTGTTCAGACCCCACAATGCAAACTGGGGGGGGGGCGCTTCGGAGTGCACTGACTCCCTAAAGTCATGACCAGGGGGAACAGTGACAGGCCACAGTGGAAAGGAGTGGTTTTCAGAGGAAGTAGCAAAGTGCAGTTCTGGGGAAAAGAATGGTCCTAGGGGCTTCCAAGACAGCCTGAACAGGTATTGATGTACTAGTCAGAGACTGTTTAATGAGCGCAGTCTCTTAGTGACACCCTGGCTACACCTATGACCCACCCTGTCCTGGCCAAGGCTCTGTTTGATATCCCACATGGCCAATTCTCTCCCCTCAAGGAAGATCTCTAGGAACTCATATACACCCCAGCAGTCCCACTTATCGCCTCCTACACACACACTCTACTTAGAGGACCCCGCAGGCCTCTGCTGGGCACAAGTGCAGAGATCCGCCATTGGCAGGGAGCCTACAATGAGGCCTTCGCTTCTGTAGTGAAGTTCAGAAGCAGAACAAGCCCCAGCACTTTACCTGGAGACACGGGCAACTCGCTTTGATTACAGCTTCTCCACCAGAGAAAAGGGAGTCAGGCCTGCTATTTGTCAGGATCCAAGAAGGAAATGTTCTCGGATAGACCCCAAGTGCCAGAACCTTGCCTGGCACATTCTGGGTACTCAGTAACTAATGCTCCTGGCACACAGTCATCCCTCATTAAGTGATCGCTAAAGATAGTGTGTCTCAAGACACCATTCTTCGACTTCAGAAGAAAAAAAAAATCTGAGCCAGAGCCCAGGATAGGCCATCCCACACACAATCTCCATTCCACTGGCATACCCCATCTCTATCGCTGATGGCCCTAGCCAGCTCTTTGTCCCCTCCCTGGATCCTACTTATCTGCTCCTGGCAGCCGAGAGAGCCAGTGCCAACCAGCCTGCATGTGCCCAGCCTGGCAGCAGTAGGGGCTACAGAAGCCAGAGTCCAGATGGGGAAGGATGAGGCTGGCTCTGCCTCTGGCATCTAGGGTGACCTTGGGCAGGCCCACTGCCTCCTCTAGGGCTCAATTATGGTGCTTGAGCCACCATGTTCTGGAGATGCCTGGAGAGAATGGGGTAGTATATGGCTGCAGGCAGAGGGGTCTCAGGAATTCCCACCCTGCCTCCAACTCTTGCTTAATTCACTGGGCTCCAGGTGGGGAGGTTGTTTTTGTTTTGGAGCTTTTAGTTTTTGTTTTGTTTTTGAAACAGGATCTCATGTAACCCAGGCAAGCCTTGAACTCAGCGGAGATGACAAAGATGGCCTTGAACTTTTGATCCTCTGCTGTCCATCTCTGGAATGTTAGGGTGACACATGTGAGCCACCATTTCTAGTTTATACCAGGCCAGGAGCCAAACCTAGGGCTCTGTGTATGCTAGGCAAGCACTCTGCAAAGTGAGGGGATCATCGGCTTTGACAGGCTCTGTCGATTTGAAACCATTCTAAACACTAGACCAGATGTCCTTCAACTCCCTGGCAGCTCTCTCACTCTGGGGCTCTGAGTTTGCACAGTCATGGCAGATACCTTGGCTAGAGGGCCAAGTCAGTCAGGTCGCCACTGTGCCTTCCTATTGGAACAGCCCCTGTAGGGCAAAGGAGGGCAGTGCCTGCTTCCAGCGCAGCTCCTTGGCACCAGGTAGAGTACCCGTTCCTGGATAGTGGCTCCTGGCACCAGCCAGACCTGTGCTCCAGCCACAACAGTGGCCTTTGCTGAGTCCCTGACTCCCACTGGCCAGCGTGTGTTCATCCACAGGCCCAATGCTCAGGCTGGCAGCCCTCCACAAACTTCACCACCAGCAGGGGCTGCTCTACCAACCCCAGCCATGGCTCCTCTGTACCCAGCAGGCCTCCCAGGGGTAGGAAGCCCCTGGTGGGCCAGGAGCACTGGCCCTACTCACCCTTTGCGAATGATGACAATGATGGCCCCCAAGAGGAGAATGAGAACAGCAAGGCCACCTGCACAGATGCCCAGGATGAGCCCCATCTCCTCCGATCTCTGGGACACTTCGAGTGGTCGCTTGCTTTCCTTGCAAGCAGCTGGGGAGAACGAAAAAGACAGAGGATCAGAGGCCACCTGGCCCTACAGGCCAGGGTCTGAGCACTGAGGCACTGATCAAGCTGCCCAAACACGCATGTGCCAAGGCCCCAGCACTGTACCTAGACACTGCCCCACCTTTCAGTCAGAGATCTGTCTCCTCACCCCACTCTCAACCAATAGCCTGCTTTCCATATTCCAGGTCAGTCTCTCTCAGCCTGCTCTCCTCCTCTTAGTCCCCCTAGAGCCACCCCACCCCCCACCCTCAGCATCTTCATACAGAGAACTGGAGACTCCCTGGGCCTTCAGACCAACCCTCTTGCCCTCCTGCCAGGTGATGGAGGAGGAAAGTACAAGTGACACAGATGGGACATCCCATGAGTAACCAACCACATTCCATGTCTATAAGAGGAGCGGTCCTCACACCTCCCTGCCTGTCCCCACCTGTCTCTCCCACCATAGGAAAAGGAACAGAACCCAGAACCAGGGACCAGTTACCATCATCACCCTCAAGATACAAGCTGGGCCCTGTCTCTATAAGAGGTCCTTTTGTCACTATGGGGAGTGTGAAGGGTAGGAGAGGCTGCCTGTTGTCCAGCTTGAGAGAAGAAGCCCTTGAACTGGGCACCAGGGAGCTGAGCCAGGAAGACCTTGCTGACTGGGGCCTGACATCCACAGCCCTAGGCTCTCATAGCCCTGTGTGATCCCATAGCACGGGTCCCCTGGAGATGCACAGATGAGAGGCTGAAGACGCCCAGTGAACTCACCTTTCCTGGCAATTCGGATGCAGTTCAGCCGGGTTTCCTGGAAGTACAGACAAAGGGGCTCAGAGACACAAAAGCCAAACCTATGCTCCACAGCTCAGGAACCCCCCCATTGGGATAGCTTGTACTTAGCCAGGGCTCACATGTAAGGTACAAACTGTTAACTATAGAGCTATGTCTTATGAACAATGAGATCGGAGGACACAAAAAAACGCCATGGGAAAGTGGGGTGGAGCCTCAGATATGAGGGCAGGAACCAGATCCAGGGGTCTGCTAAAAATTAAACCGCTGGAGCACCAAAGATCCAGAAGCTCAGAGAAGGGGGCAGGGCCCAGGGAGGAGGGGAATTCTGAGGCAGAGGTAGGGCCTGCGACTCTAGTAGTGGGGGCTTCCTTGGAAGAGGCATCTGAGAGAAGGCAGGGCCTCAAGAAGCAAGGGATCCTGGTCAACCGGCGTGTTGGGCCATCATCAGTGGGAAGATGCCTGGTATCAGGAAGGTGTAGCTTAAGGAAAGGAGGTTAGGATACAGAGGAGTCTAGGACTAGGTCTCAGGCCCCAGTGGTAGGTCTCCCCACCCTACAACCCGCTACCCCACTCTACACCACCAGGACCCAGCCAGCCCTTTACCCCTTTCAGGTGGCTTGCCGCCTGGAAGTAGATGAGGTAAGCCTTCCTGGGCTCAAGCGGTGGATTCCAGAAGCCACGATAGGTCTGGTTGTCCCCCACAGTGAAGGGCATGGCCTCAAGCAGGCTGCTGGCAGCCAGCTCAGCCCCAACATAGTGGACCAGGCCTCGAGCCAGTGCTGTCTCAAAGGTCAGAGGTACCGAGAAGCAGTCCTGACCTCCTGGCTCCCGCCGCAACCGCCGTGGTCGCTCTTCCTCCACAACCACCTGGTACACGCTGGTCAGGGAAGAGATGGTGCAAGTGACCACAGGGGGCCCAGACAGCCTTCAGACGGTGAAGGTCAGGGATTTTAAGCTCTGCCTCTTTCTAACCCAGCTTTGGCTGTGGGCTCCTCCAATCCACTGTGGAACTAATTGTAAAGATTTGTCACTCAAATTGGTATAATAAAACATTGGTTGGCCAGTAGCCAGGCAGGAAGTATAGGCAAGATGACCAAACTAAGGATGATGGGAAGGAAAAGGGAGGAGTCTGAGGAGTCACCAGCTGATGCAAAGGGAGCAGGAGATGAACTTACCACGTGAATAAAGGTACCATGTGGCAGAGGGTAAATAAGGAATATGGGTTAACTTAAAATGTAAGAGCTAGTGTTGTATGAAAGGAGAGAAGGTTAGCACTCCCCTTGGCAAGGATGGAAGAAGCCCTTGGGCCTAACAACACGCATATGGTTAAGACATTGCCACCTACTTTGTGGCATCTAACTACTGTTTGCTGGGTATTGGTGGTACACGCCTTTAATCCCAGTACTCGGGAGGCAGAGACAGGTGGATCTCTGTGATTTCAAGGCCAGCCTGGTCTACAGAGCAAGTGCCAGGATAGGCTCCAAAGCTACACAGAGAAACCCTGTCTCGAAAAAAAAAAAAAAAAACTAAGAGCTAGTTAGTAATAAGCCTGAGCTATCAGCCAAGCATTTATAATTAATATAAGCCTCTGTGTAGTATTTTAGGAACTGGCGGGAGGGAAAGAAATGTCTGCCTACACGAATATGTGGGGTCTGATATGTTTAAATCTTTCCTGTCAGCCTCCATCACCTGTGACACCCGTTTGGGACACCCCATCTGCCAACCTCTGCTCTGAAAAGTAGGAATGCCTCTGCCTCCCTTCTAGTTTCCAGTGCAAGGAGTCAGTTCACTGCCTGTCACAGAACTTCTGACCAGATCCCTCTCAGCACCCCTCATGCTAGGGCCAAGCCTCTCCCAGCTCCAAACACTCCCAAGAGCTGACAATAATTCACATTAGCCTCAAGCTGAAATAATATCTAAGGAAACGCAGCCTCAGAGAGATGAGGGTCACCCTGCCCACCATGTCCCATCTCCTTATTACAATCTAGCTTGACCAACCCAGCTCACAGAATCCCTCAGGAGGACACTGAGGGAGAAGTTTCCCAAGTCCTCCTTGGTGATGTCACACAAGGACCTGGAGGCTTCAGCAAAGAACACTACACCCTCGGGGTCCTGAGATTCCACAGGGGCCAAGGCAGGCAGTGGTAGCAAACATGGGGGAGACCCAGCAGGTGAGGAAGAAAAGGGAAAGGACAGGGTGAAAAGGTGGAGCAATCCAACCACCTTCACAGGACAACCCTCAGTCCCCACTAAAGAAGGAGACCTAAGTGGCAGAAAGGCTCTGTGACTTCCAAAAGTCACACCTTCTCTCACATCTCCATGCCAAACACACCACAAAAGCAACCCCAAGATGACCCCACTCACACATTCCCCATCTTTACTCCAGAAACAGAGAGAGAGAGAGAGAGAGAGAGAGAGAGAGAGAGAGTGCAGAGGGTTTTTTGTGGGTTAGCTGTTAAGACAGCTAACATAGGGGGCTGGAGAGATGGCTCAGAGGTTAAGAGCACTGGTTGCTCTTCCAGAGGTCCTGAGTTCAATTCCCAGCAACCACATGGTGGCTCACAACCATCTACAATGAAATCTGGTGCCCTCTTATGGCCTGTAATCAGACATGCAGGCAGAACACTGTACACATGATAAATAAATATTAAAATGAAAATAAAGACAGCTAACATAGCCGGCAACTTGACTAGACTGAGAAACACCTAGGAGACTGATAAAGCACACTTCTAGGGGTATGCTCAAGGACTTGTCCAGAGAGGGCCACCTAAGAGTGGAAGACCTGTCATGAATGTGGGAGACCATCCCATGGGCTGAGGGGACAGATGGAATAAAGCAGGGAAAGGAGAAAGCCAGTCAGCTGGAACGTAGGTATCCTCCCTCTGCTTCCCAGTTACCCTGAGGTAAACCACTCCCCCACCCCCCATGTGCTTGACACCCTTGGTGTTCTGCCTAACTGCACAGGACCATAGACTGAAGCCTCCGAAACCATGAGTCAAATTAAGCTCTTCCTCCCTTCATTTGCTTTGCAAGTATGTTCAGCGACATGTTCTGCACAGGGTTCCATGAAGCTAACATGACTTTATGCACATGAAGTCCTAGGGCACTGTCAAGCTCACCATGAGTCACACCAGCATGAACCCCACACACTTTCAAACACATGCAGACTCATACTGACACCCCCCCCCCCGAAGTGCCTCTCAGCTACCTTCACATCTCCATGCGAAACACATCACAAACGCAACAACCCTGAGATGACCCCACTCACACACACTCCCCATCTGACTCTAACACACAGCAGAGGCAGCCATTGTGCCATCAATAATCTCAGAGTCCCCCAGAGAGTGGGGAGCATAAAAGCTATGTGCCAGACCGTCCCCATAGAGATGGCCTTAATTAGCTGGTTCCCTAGCCTTCTACAGGGACACCCATGCCTGTATCTCCAGAAACAGAACTAGCTAGAAAATTCAAGGCCTCAAGATTTTCACTTCTCCTAGGTGTCTAATGAACCACCTTTGGGAGGCCTAATTCCTTCTCCAAACTGGACACTGTCCAGGAAACCCATGAGAGTTACCAGCAGAGACCTGTGATCTTGACGGGAAATGAATGGCTTCAAGCTTTCCACTGCCCAGAATCATGGTATGCCCTCAACCCTGAGCCCAGGCAGGAAATAGGGTAATCAGATGAGAGGCCTGTTGTCTATCCTCTCCGTGCAGGCTTTCCCACCTGATGGGTGCTCCGCGGCCCTGGGCCGGCCTCAGCAGCACTGTGATGGTGTTCTCAGACTCGCCCAGGGGTGACGGCATGTCAGCATAATCAAAGCTGGGAGCTGAGAAGAGACAGGGACACAAGCACTGGGCCAGGAAGACCAGACCTCCAGCCCCCTTACCATCATGTTCCCCTGATTTAAGCTTTCGTGGTCCCTGGACTTACTCACTGACCTCTGATCTCAACCCTCTGATTCCACCCACCATAGTCTCCTGATCCCTCTGATTTAGTCCCTGCTCCTGACTTGAAACCTTTAAATGGTTCGTTTAATCTCAGCAAGGTCCTCTGTACCCACACTAGGCTGCTCCACCCTTCAATATCCTTGGAACCCCAAGACATTAGGCCCCCTCCCAAGGAAGCTCACCTGAGATGTTGGTGGTAATCTCAGTGAGAGCTGCCTGGCCAAAGCCCTTGCTGGTTCGAGCACGCACAGAGAACAGGTAGGTGGTACCAGGGTGCAGGTTGGAGAAGACGTGGTAAGTCTCATTGCGGAGTTTGGAGATGGTGCGCCGTGGGCCAGGCACATTCACTGCTGGGTCCGAGGACTCGATGCTTTGGTAGCTGATCTGAGGGCAGAAGGGGCAGGTAGGAGGAACAGGACAGGGATGGGTGTCACTCACTATCCCAGGAACCCCACCCAGCACCCACTATATTCCATGGAAACTAGAACTCACAGAGCACAGACTCTGACCATCACGGAAGTAGTTTTAAGGCCCACCTCTGTCCTCCCACACCTCCCTCTCCATCACAGCACAGGAAGGAACTTTGACCTCCACCTGGGCCCCTGTTCACCTCATACTGAGTGATGCGGCCATTGGGTTCCTGGGGCTCCTCCCACTTGAGAAAGATCATGTCCTCCAGTGGGGTGAAGGTTAGGGACTCAGCTGCAATCCCACCAGGCACTGTGAGGGAAGGATGGAGGCAGAGGAAAGTGGGCTTTGGCTCCAAATACCAGAGTTCATGCATCAGCCTTGCCTCTTCCTAGCTGTTCTGCTTGGGCCTGTTGGCCTCCCTGAGTCTCAGTCTCTGCAGCAATAAAATGGACACGATGAAGCCCCTCTCTCACCAGAAGTAAATAACGTGAGGTATGCAAAGTTCAAAGCTCACATGGTCCATTCCACAGGGGCCCACGTTTCATGGCCAAGCAGGTTCCATTCAGGCTCTTGCTTAGCTCCAGTTGGTAGCTTTCGTGAAATACAGATATTTACCAGAGAAAGGAAAACAATTGCAATAGGGGGTCGGAATCATGGGTGGAGATGTTTTGCTGTCTAAAAAGATCTTAATTACATAAACAGTCTCAATGAGACGGAAGAAAATTAACAGCACTGACAATTACATCATACACTCGTGCTATGAAAATTTCCTCACAGGAACTGTGAGGTATGGTCAGTTTGGTTTGTATACTCTTAACAAGCATGGCGGGGAGGCAGCTTCTGACTGGGAAAACATTTTGATAACTGCTTGTGAGGAAGTGGAGGTTATCCAACAGGAACAGTGGAAGGGAGAGGAAGAACCAGTGAGAGCTGGGCTGAAGAGTCGGCTTGGTTGAAGCATGAGGACCTGAGTCTGGTCCTCATGACAGACTCAGCACTGGGGGTGTGCATTGTAACTCAGCACTGGGGGGTGTGCATCTGTAGCCCAGCACTGGAGGTGTGCATTGTAACCCAGCACTGGGGGTGTGCATTGTAACTCAGCACTGGGGGGTGTGCATCTGTAGCCCAGCACTGGGGGTGTGCATTGTAACCCAGCACTGGGGGTGTGCATTGTAACCCAGCACTGGGGGTGTGCAACTGTATATCCCAGCACTGGGGGTGTGCACTGTAACCCAGCACTGGGGGTGTGCACTATAACCCAGCACTGGGGGTGTACACTGTAGCCCAGCACTGGGGGTGTGCACTGTAGCCCAGCACTGGGGGTATGCACTGTAACCCAGCACTGGGGGTGTGCACTGTAACCCAGCATTGGGGGTGCATTATAGCCCAGCACTGGGGGTGTGCACTGTAGCCCAGCACTGGGGGTGTGCACTGTAGCCCAGCACTGGGGGTGTGCACTGTAGCCCAGCACTGGGGGTGTGCACTGTAGCCCAGCACTGGGGGTGTGCACTGTAACCCAGCACTGGGGGTGTGCACTGTAATCCAGCACTGGGGGTGTGCACTGTAACCCAGCACTGGGGGTGTGCATTGTAACTCAGCACTGGGGGTGTGCACTATAACCCAGCCCTGGGGGGTGTGCATCTGTAGCCCAGCACTGGGGGTGTGCATCTGCAGCCCAGGACTGGGGGTATGCACTGTAACCCAGCACTGGGAGTGTGCACTGTAGCCCAGCACTGGGAGTGTGCACTGTAGCCCAGCACTGGGGGGTGTGCACTGTAACTCAGCACTGAGGACTAGGGGGAAGAGACAGGTGGGTTGCTTGGGGCTTGCCGGCCAGCCAGCTGAGCTGAAACAAAGAAATCCAAACTCAGTGAGACCTTGTTCCAAAATAAGAGGGAAAGCAATAGAGGAAAACATCAACCTCTTGCCTACACACACACACACACACACACACACACACACACACACACACACACAAACACACACAAACACACTAACTAATACAATGAAAGCTAAGCATTCAGTTAAAGTAAGAATTTCCCAAGATCATTCTCCACCTATCCAAACAGAAAAAACAAAAACAAAACTCCACAGCAATTAACAATTTCAAGTGTCAGTAAGATCACAGAACCAAGTTCTCATTCACTGCTAGTGGAATATAAATTGATACCATCACGACCAATGGAAGACTGTCTGGCTAAATCTACTAAAGACAACACACACCCTTGCAACCTAGCCGTTCTCTCCTACACACACGCCCACATGACACATGAATACCTACCAAAAATAATCTCCACAGACTTTCTTCAAAACATTGTTCAAAGCAACCAAATTCAGAATCTGCCCAGATACTCACCAACAGTTAACAGAAAGTGAATGGGGTGGATTCATTCCTAGAATGAACCACACAGCAGTGAGGATGCATTCACTGGGACCATGCATGCCATGGTCTGGTCTCCGGAGAGCATAAAATTCACAGAAACAAGTGGGCGCAAAGCAAGCATCTACTGTTTATGCTGCTTACACACGGCCCAGAACCAGGCAAAAAATGAATACAGTGCTATTGGGAGGAATAATGGTTAGTTACCCTTGGGAGGCAGTGAAGACGGGGAGCATTAGTGGCCTCCTGGGGTGCTGGGATGTGATTTCTTCATTTGGTTTAGAGTTCTCTGAAGTGTCCAGTCTATGGGAATTTATTGGACTTAGGGTAAGCACCCTGGACAGAATGAGGTGGCCTGACCATAGCCGTAGGGGATCAAATGGCATACAGGAATCATGAGAATGGAGTACTCTGGTGTTTAGCTACAGGTTGTGCAAAGCTTTGGGGCAATCCCAGCCATTGCTTGCTCCTGCCCTGAGAAAACCTTCAGTGTGACCTATGCACATAATCAAGGTGAGCGGTGTCTGGTGGGAAACCAACGAGGAAGGCTGAATTGTGCTTCCGAATAGATACTGCACATGGGGACAGCAAGAAAACCCACCAGCCAATCCTCTTCCAGGTTCCTGGGAGTCTGCAGGAATTTAGAGAAGGCGGTGCAGGCGTTAGAGTACAGCTGCTAGAGTAGCAGGTCTGCGAGGTGTGGTGGCGTGGGAAAGGGACACAGAAGAACCGCCGTGCCAAACATCCAAGGACAACCTGCACTACTGGAGAGACAGGCACACACAAAACTCAAACACTTCAAAATAAGTAACTCGCCAGGCGTTGGTGGCGCACGCCTTTAATCCCAGCACTCGGGAGGCAGAGGCAGGCAGATCTCTGTGAATTCGAGGTCAGCCTGATCTCCAGAGCGAGTGCCAGGATAGGCTCCAAAGCTACACAGAGAAACTGTCTCGAGAAACCAAAAATAAATAAATAAATTAATTAATTAAATAAATAAATAAATAAATAACTCAGGATGGCAGCAAACTTGGTGGTGAAGTGTGTGCTCAGCAGGTACAAGGTGTCATGGGCTCGGTCTCCAGCATCAAAACAAAACAAAACAAAACAAAACAAAACCAGCTTTCAGGTCAGCTTCATAAGGCCCTGCTCTACCAATCACAGACTTGCTATGTGAGGTCAGCTGTCAAATATGACGAGAAACAGCAGCCTGCCACACAGAGTGGCCAAGGCGGGCTGAATGCATTAATACATAGAGTCCATCCATACCGGTCTCTGATGAGGACCACGTGCTTAAGCGCAGACAGAGTGACACTTACAGAGCCCTGTACCCAACAATGGTGGGATGCAACACAGGGGCCATCCACCAAAATTTAACCACTTGCTGGGCCACAAAGCAAGGGTCAAATTTCAAGACTACAATTCCTACTCCGACCACAGTGGATTAGGCCAGAAATCAATAACAAAAAGATTATTAATTAGAAGTCCTTGTTGGTGGACTGGGGCTGTATCTCAGTGGTATAGTGCTTGCACAAGGCCCAGATACCAATATCTGGTATGTGTACACACACACACACACACACACACACACACACACACACACACACACGTCCTAAGTGCTTAGAAATTAAAGTGACCAGGCAATGGTGGCACACACCTTTAATTCCAGCACTTGGGAGGCAGAAGGCAAGTAAATAAATATCTGTGAGTTCAAAGCCAGCCTGGTCTACAGAGTGAGATCTAGGATAGCCAGGGCTATACAGAGAAACCCGTCTCGGTAAAAAAGAAAAGAAATTAAGCTAAGTAATTTTACATAATTTTTTGAGTTAAAGAGGAAATTATTACAGCAATTAGAAAATATTTTAAACTGAATGGTAATGAAAACAGAGCATATGAAAACTTATGGGTGGGCTGAGGACGGAGCTCAGTGCTGCACAACACCTGCCTATCAGGTACAAATCTGAGGTAAAGCCCCAGCACTGGACGACAATAAATACTATGGGATGCAGCTAAAGTAGAGCATAAAGGAAAACATACGGCTTTAAATGCATGCATTACACACTAGGCTCAAACTGAGTATGGTGGCCCATACCGACAATTCTAGTACCGAGGAGGCCAAAGCAGAAGGATTACAAGTTAAGGCAGCCTCTGCTACATAGGGGAAGACCATATCAGAAAAGGGGAGAGAGGGTGGAATAAAGGCTCAAAAAGCTAAAAGCGGGATTGGAGAGATAGCTCGGTTGGTCAAGTGCTTGCTATGCAAACAGGAGGATCTAAGTTTGGATCTCCAGTGTCCATGTAAAAGCCAGGCATGGTAGCACATACGTGTAACCCAGTGTTCAGGGAATTAGGGAGACAGAGATGGGTGGGAACCTAGAGCCTGTTAACCAGCCAATGTGCCTGCTGGTGGGGGTCTTGGTTCAGTGAGAGGCCGTCTCAAAAAACAAGGCGGAAAGTGACTGCATACACCCAAATCTATTTCACAAGTGAAAACTGTCATTAAAAACCTTGCCATGAGGAAAATTCCTGGTCCAAATTCACCACTGAATTCTTCTAAACCCTTCAGGAAGAAATTACACTAGCCTAACACCCCACAGTCTTCCCCAGGAATGAGTAATGGCCACCACTGCCTTGCTAGAGTTCCCTACATGAATCTGAGCATAGGCCCTGGGTACGGGAGGCATGCATGGCTCTGGGAATCGGGCCTGCACACTTACCATCTTCATCTGTCTGGAAGGTGACCTCCTTGCCTTCCTTGCGCCCCTCAGGGTTTGTGAGGATCAAACGCACATGGACGTTCCTGAACGGCAGCAGATTCTTGATGGTGTATCGGCTGGCACCCCGCTCCATCTTCACACACTCCCGGATGGTCTGATTGTGGCTGCCACCCAGGATGTAGTGGTAGCAGAGGGACACAGCATAAGTGTGGCAACGGGTCACGTTGTAACCCAGGGGCTCCCACTGCAGGGTCAGCTGGCGAGCCTGGATCTCAGCCAAAGCCAGGCCTTTGGGGGCCCTCATGGGCTCTGGAAACATAGGAAGCAGGGAGAAGGTTGAGGAAATATGAAGAGAAAAAGAAGGCGAGGAAGAGAGCATCAAACCACTGCCAGAAACCATTCTTCCTCTGCCTCTCAGAACTCCAAGCACCCTCAGAACTGAACAGGCTGTAATACTGTATGCTCTGGAGTAAGGCGAGACGCATCTGAATCCTGGCTCTACCATCTGCAGGCGGTAATCATTGTCTGAATGATCCCCTCTCTCTCAGCCTTGCTTTCCTGAACTGCAAAAGGAAAAGACCTAAATTTGGATCCCGGCACCCACATAGCAAGGCTCCCTCTGAGGATTCCTAGGCTACACTGTGACTGTTAAGGTAATACACGTGAAACTGGCACAGCAAAGGCCAACACACCATAAACCTTCAGAAACACTAACTACTGGGCAGGCGAGATGGCTCAGTGGGTAAAGACATTTGCCTGAGCCTATTGACCTGAATTCAATTTCTGAGACCCATGTGATAGAAGAAAAGAACTAACTCCCTGGGGTTGTACTTTAGCCTCCACATTCACAGTGTGGCCAGTGCGCGCGCGTACACACACACACACACACACACACACACACACACACACACACACTATAAATAAGTAAGTAAATGTAAAAGAAAAACCATTAGCTCTTACCAGCACAGTGGCACATGCCTATGATCCCAGTACTCAGGAGGTCAGCCTAGGCTAAGTGAGACGCTGTCTCAAAATAGAAAGGTATGCTGTATAATTAGCACAATTTACTCCCTAGTTCAAGACTATTATGAACAACACTGGGTCACTAAGAAAGAATCAACATATTGCTATATTTTCTTCATTTACTAATTCTAAACTTATTACAAAACCATTTATATCAATACATATAGAATTACATAATATATACAAAAACAGGGCGGTGGGAGCTATGGCAGCAAACAGTACAATATGTCAGAGAATGTTTGAAAATCAGAAACAGAAATCCATGTCATTATGTCCAAGGCAGGGCTCTACAGGTAAGGGGCAAATTGGATGGTGAGTTCCCTGACAGCCAAAGCCACAAGCAAAATGAATCTGTTGTGCAATGATAACACTGGCAGTTAATATTTAGGGGATTTTGGAAGTGTCCAACATCATTCTGGAGGCTTATAATGTTTTATCTCATTTAATCTTGGTTGAAACCCAAGGAGACAGGGGCTGTCATTGACCATCTCATACAAATGAGAAAGCAGAGAAATAGAGGTTAGGTGAGGAGTCCCAAGTCACACAATCAAAGGCCTGCACCAGAACATAGGATGCTCTTACCCTCTGCTGCCCTGGTCCCCAGGAGGAATTCACTTTCACAAACAATAGTCACACTCATGCCATGGAGAGACACAGCTGCCCCAACAGGAAGGAGAGGCAGGCTGTGGTACACAGTCTCTTAATGACTCCACTGGCCTAAAATATGTCCCCATTTTGTCAACACAGAAACTGGGGCCTAGAGAGATAGCTTGATAGGTAAAAATGTTTGCTTTGCAAGGGTGAGGAACCTGAGATCAATCCCCAGAGTCCACATAAAAATATATGTGGCAATCTGTGCTTGTAATTCCAGCACCTAGGGGACAGAAGCAGACAGGTCCCTGGGACTCAATGGCCAACCAGCCGAGCTTATCTGGTGAGTTCTAGGCCAGTGCAAGATCCTGTCTCAAAAACACAAGATGGGTCTAATGACCGGAGTATCCGAGTATGGTCCCAGGGACACAGACCTCCACACATGTAATATGGTATGTGTACACACACACACACACACACACACACACACACACACACACACACCTTCCAGAGAGTGGGTTCAGCCCACATCTCCCTGTCTGCCTTGACCCGCCTGTGATTTTAATCAAGCCTTCAAGAGGGAGCCAAGATGATTCCAAAGATGCTTTATCCCTCACACCCTGATTCTGGGACATTCGAATCCATGCCTCGAGAGTTCTGGGAGTGTCTTCTTGCAAAACATCCTATCCCTTTTGTAAGAGTCTACTTAGCTCCTTGATGAGATTAAGGGGGACCCTGTGGTCAATTTACTCAGCAGCCCTCTTGTAAGACAGAGAAACTGAGGCCTAGAGAGATAGCTTGATAGGTAAAAATGCCCACACACCATTCTGTGCCTGGAATGCCTGCCCACCTTCCTTCCCATCCTTTAGGCACTTGCTTCCTTGCCTTCCTGCAAGATTTGGACAAGGACAGAGCAGGTCAAGGTATGCTGTCTAAATGGGAACTTCAGAGAGAACAAGACTTCAGGGGTCCCACCATAAGCAGCACCATAAGCCTGGCTCCTGGTGAGCAGTCTTCCCATGGAGGACTCCAGACCCAGAACTTCCAGACCCTCCCTGTTTTCAAAAGAGCTAGAAATTCAGAATTGTTATGAAATCTCCAGATTTCTTAGCACTAGCAACCCGCTCAGACTACTCAAAAGCACCTCTCAGGACTCAAGACAGCAGCCTCAGCCACGGAGGGTAAACGTCAGCTTGCCTGGTTATCTCATCTCTAGCAGCCGAATGGCCCCTGCTCCACCTCCACAGGCTGAGGGGCGGTGAAAGAAAGACTGGCTTCCCTCTTCTCTTCTGTCCTGGGCAGATCTCGAGGCTCAAACACCATGTTGACTAAGACCGGCATGCCGACTAAAGGATGTGAATCCATGAGGCCCTCTGCCTCCAAAAGCCATCTGCCAACAAGGCGTTCCCGTCAGCTGCCAATGCACACTGGCAAGACAGAGCTTAGGGACCATAAAACTCTAGCCAGGTGAATCCCACAGGCCACTCAGAGACCAGAGGACAGGGGGCATGGGAAAGCAGGAGAGCACATGTAACTTCTATTAAATTAACTCAGAATAAGCATTATAATGCCAGCAACTGCTTTTGCCTGGTAGAAGGAGCCTTAGACAGGGTGGAGTGCATCCAAGTTCACGTCCTGCATCCAGTCCTCCCTAGCTCTGCAACAAAAGGGAAAGTGGCTTAACCACCTTTCTGAATTACTGATGCCAATGGAGGAAACTATGCCTACTTTAAAACTGTGAATTATCCCAGCATCAGGTGGGTAGGGGTCAGACAATCCAAAGTTCTTGGTCATCCTCAACTACTAAGCTAGTTCAAGGCCAGCCTGAGGTACAAGAGACTATGTCCTAAAAACAAACAACAGCAGAATCTCCTCCTTTAAAAACCAAATATAAGCCAGGCACATGCCTGTGATCCCAGCACTCAGGAGGTAGAAGCTAGAGGATCAAGACTTCAAGGTTATCCTCGACTACACAGTGAGTTGGGGGTTTAGCTAGGGCTATATGAGATTTTTGCCTCAAAAAAAAAAAAAAGCAAAAAAAAAAAAAGGAAACATAACATCCCATAGGACGTGGTAAACCAGAGTGCCCAGCCAATAGTAATCAATAAAGAAACGTGTGCACCAAAGTGAGACTTCTGTAACAATATGAATTAGTGAAAGCATGCCGCAAAGCAATAACATGTCAGAGCCCTTCCTCTAATCACTCCTGACTGTCTACTCTAAAGAATATAACTCGAGAGAATAAAAAGAACTGCAAGCATTTAATTTTTCAATGTAGCATTACAATAATAAGGATATAGAAACAAACAGCCCAGAAATCCAGGGTAGATGTCTGCAGGCAATAACATAATTATAAACATGGACCAGCACTGAGCAAACGAACAGAATCCTGAGCGAGCGTCAGTCCCATCCCCACGACAAGCATGTAAAGATGTGCACTGAAGACATGGGCAGAGGCTGGAACAAGACAGAAAAATTAAGGCAGCTGTTGAGCTAGGCTGGTGTGATTCAGAGGGTTTGGGGTTTTGTTTTGTTTTTTTTTAAGCCTTTTACTGGTGCAATATTATTGTTTTTACAGTAAATAATAGAGTGGAGGGAATTGTAGGCCTGCAGAGCCTGACAACACAGCTGCCCAAGAACAAAACAACCCCAGGCCAGGCTCTAGGGCAGTGATACCAACAGAGAGGAGCCTGTGATTAGGAGAGGCGGGAGGAGGTCTTATTTGGAGTCTAAGCACCTGGCCCCTGCCCCATCCCACCCTGGCTAGCCTAAGGAAAAATGCTTCCCCTGACACGAGTGGAAACTTGGCCTGAGGCAGGGACCGTAACAGCTGCTGCTGCCATCAGTCATTAGAAATCAAGACCTGTAGGCTGCGGTAGTTAATACTGATTGCAAATCTGACAGGCTCTAGGATCACATGGGAGACAAGTCTCCGGGCGTGCCTATGAGGGAGTTTCCTGGTGAGGTTAACTGAGGTGGGTGGTGCTATCCGGTGAGTTGGATCCCAGACTGAAGGAAAAAAAGAGCCAGGAGCCAGCACCGGATTCTATTCTCCCTGACTATGTCTGCAGTGTGGCCAGCTGCTTCAAGCTCCTGCAGCCTTCACTTCCCCGACATGATGGACTGTACCCTCAGACTGTGAGCCAAGGTAAACTCATCTTCAAGTTGTTCATCTCAGGGTATTTTATCACAATGACAGGAAAGTAACTAAGAAACCAGTTCTGCCTCTGGCTCTGCTGTGGCCGAATCTCTAAACTTTAGTTTATTCACTTGTAAAATGGGAATGATCAAAAGTTATGACTGTCAGGTAATAGCCTCACATCATGAGGAATTGAGTCAGACTACAGGGGCAATAGCTCCTAGCCATAAAGAATGGCTTAACACCCACCTGACCATTCAAGTCCAGCTGTGGAAACTATATATCCAGGTATCAAAAACAACCGACTCTGCTCCCAGTCAAATGACAAAAAAAATAGTTGAAACTTCCTGGCAGCTACCCGTGTGTGTGTGTGTGTGTGTGTGTGTGTGTGTGTGTGTGTGTGTGTGTGTGTACACATGCCTGAGTCTTCTGCCTCCACACACCCCATTCCACACACCTTTTTTGACTTTTTGAGACAGGATTTCTCTGTGTAGTCCTGGCTGTCCTGGAACTTGCTCTGTAGACCAGGTTGGCCTCAAACTCAGAGATTCATCTACTGGCTTCTGCCCCCGAGTGCTGGGATTAAAGGCATGCACCACCATCACCCAGCTAAGTAGTCATCCTTTGTATGTAGTTGACAGCACACAGTTTATGGACTGAGCCATTTCCCCAGCCCCACAACCGGGGTTCTTGACCCACTGTCTGATTACAAGCAAGTCCCTTCCCCATCTGGGTTTTAGTGTCCCCATCTGCACACTCAGGAGACTGCAGTAGAGATTTTCCATGTGCCTCAAGCTCTGATTTCTTTTATTCTAAGTGGCAAATCAAAAATGTCTTTGAAACATGAAGAACACATAATGATGACAGCTGTCACTTATGGAGTGCCTGTGGTATGCCAGGCACAGTGCTCTCCCTACAATTGCCCAGATTAACCCAAAATACTGCAGGACCCCAAGGATCAGTTTCATGGGTCCGTCTCCTCATTTACATTCCCCAAAAACCTAAACAGGGTTTTCAACCTCAACACTATTGACATTTTGGACTAGATAATTACTTGTCATTGGACACTGTCAGTGTACCGAAAGGAGTTTAGCTGTCCCTGGCCTCTATCTCTTTATGCCAGTAGCACCCACCAGCAGCAACCAGAATGACATCAGTATGTCTCCAGACACCAGCAAATGTCTCCTAGGAGAGAAAATCACCCCTGTTGAGAACACTAACACAAGAGATGTGATCCTGCCACATGGCTTTAAATGCCACCACCACCAGCTCTGTAAGACAACTTTCAGATTCATACCAGCCTCCTGCGCCCTCCCTCAGTCCCTTGTTCATCCATCCAGCTGCCTGGTGGAGATCGCCACTGGCACATTTAATGGCTTCTCAAAGTCATTGTGTCCAAAGCTCAGCTCCTGATCAATGACACCCCCCAGGTCAGCTCCCCACACCAACTCTGTTGCTGTGGGCTCCTTTACAGTGACAGCTCCATCAGTCCAGTTGCTCAAGCAAAACACCTTGGAGCATCCTCGTGTTGCTCTATTTCTTTCTTCCTCATCCCATAGCAGATCTATCAGCAGATGCTATTGACTTCAGAACCAACCGGACTGAGCAACTTGTCATCACTGCCATCATGGTCACTTCCACTCGGCTTCCGGCTACCATCTCTGGCTGCAGTAGCTTCAAGAGCCTCCCATGGAGCTCCTACGGGAACCTTTGCCCTCTGTCATAGTCCGGCTCTCTGTTGCTGTGATAAACAAACACCAAAACCAAAAGCAGCTGGGGGAAGAAAATGTTTATTTAGCTTACACTTCCACATCATGGTCCATCATCCAGGGAAGCCAGGGCAGTGGCTCACTCTCTCATGGCTTGCTCAGCCTGCTTTCTTACAAAACCTAAGATCACCAGCCTAAAGGAGACACCGCCCACAGTGGGCTGGGCCCTTCCACATCAGTCATTAACCACGAAGATGCCCCAAAGCCATTCTCACAGGACAATCTGATACAGGCATCCTCCACTGAGGATCTCTCCTCCTAGGTGACTTCTTTGTGTCCGCTTGACAAATACTAGCCAGCATCCCTCCTATAGTCAATTCTCCACGATATATCCAGAACAGACCTTGTGAACACCAGTTGCCCTTGCTCACTCCTGCTCCCCAAGCCCTGCCATCAACTCCCCCAGCTCACTGGCCTCTGAGTCTGACACTCCAAGCTCTACTCAGACATCCTCTCACAGGTCTCCTCCTCTAGGGCTGACTGGCCTGTTCCTTCCCTGGCTGTCCCCCTCCAGCACACCACCTAGCACAACCCCTCACCTCCTGCATGACTCTGCTCACATGCCACCATCTCAGTATGACCGTCCTTCAGCTTTTTATAAATAACAACCCCCCAACCCTCCCCATGCCCCGCCCTGATTTATTCCTCCTCACATACTTATCACCATCTGACAGGCTATATATTCCACTTGTTTACTTATTTATCCTCTGCCTCCTTCTGCCAGGACAAGAGCTCCCTGCAGAGTTTTAAGAGGACTCAAACGTTGATGGCCTCTGTCTGGGGTGCAGCCATGTATCCCTAGCAACTGTGGCATTACCTGGCACATAATAGACACTCAATAAACATCCGCTGCCTGAATCTTCACACTACACCATATGGTGGAGATCAGTGTGTCTCCACTTATAAAACAAGAAGACTGAAGCTCTCAGTGGGTATGTCACCCGACCCAGACCCATCAGCTAGAAGGCAATCACCACAGGGGCACGAAACCATCACCCAAGTATCTCTCTCCCAAAGTCTGGTATTGAACTAGATTTTACATGGCCCATAAATCAGCTTTTAATGACACACAAGAATATGAATTGCAGGCTGTCAAGATGGCTCAGTAGGTAAAAGACACTTGCTTTCAAACCTGAGGACCTGAGTTCGATTCCCAGTACCCACATGGTGAAAGGAGAGAACAGACGCCAATAAAATGTCCTCCACCCTCCATGCACACTGGCAAGCTCATGTCCACACATACAGACACACTAAGTAATTAAATTCAGGAAATATATATATTTAACATCAATTGCAAAAACAGTTTGACTCTTAACCTTAACCTCACACATTATCCAAAGTAGACCATGAACGTTGTGAAGCTTTGAAAGAAAATGGCTCCCGAAGGGAATGACACTATTGAGAGGTGTGGCTTTGTTAAAGTGGGTGTGGCTTTGTTGAAGCGGGTGTGGCTTTGTTGGAGAAAGCGTATCACTGAGGAGGTGGGCTTTGAGGTCTCATATATGCTCAAGCCACACCCAGTGTCACACTCCACTTCCTATGGCCTTCTGATCAAGATGTAGCCAGCACCAAGTCTTCCTGCACACCGCCATGATGACAGTGGACTGAACCTCTGAAAACGTAAGCCACCACAATTAAATGTTTTTCCTTTATAAGATTTGTCGTGATCATGGTGTCTCTCCAGAGCAATAGAAACCCGAACTAAGACAGAAGTAAAGATAAAACTGTTAAACTTTTTGATAGAAAAAAATGGAAAAAGAAATAAGAAAAGATCTCTGGTAGCTAGGGTTAGGCAAGGAACTCTTAAGACTGACTTCCAAAGTCCTGGGAAATTTGAGAAACAGGACTCCATCAGAATCTAAAATATTGGCTCTCAATCCATTCAGTGACAATGAGGGAACACAAGATCCCTGCTGGGAGAAATACCTACAGATTACACATCTGTTAATATATTAATACTGTGTTCTAGATACACCTAGGATCTAGAATGCATACGGGATTCTCAAAACTCAACAGGAAAAAGAGTAATTCTATCAAGAAATGATCAGTGATGAACAGGCTATTCAATGAAGAGCACAGGCAGCCGCATTCACGTGTGGAAAGATGTTCAGCAACACCAGACTTTAAAGAAATGCAAACTAAGACCATGAGAAGGGAGGGAGAGGCCGGAGGGAGGGCTCAGCTGTTAAAAGCAATTGGTGACTCACAACCCTGTAAGTGGGGCTCCAGGGAGAAACCAACACCCTCTTCTGGCCTCCTGCACACGTAAGACACATACACACACACACATACACACACACACACACACACACACACACACACACACACACACACTTGAAAATAAATATTTTTAAAACTGGTATGAAATATTGTTCCTGATGGTCAAAAAACATAAACAGCCAGGTGGTGGTGGCTCACGCCTTTAATCCCAGCACTCCGGAGGCAGAGACAGGCGGATCTCTGTGAATTCCAGGCCAAGCCTGGACTACAGAGCAAGTTCCAGGACAGGCTCCAAAGCTACAAAGAAACCCTATCTCAGAAAGACAAACAAACAAAAAAAGCATAAACAACCCAAGTATCTGTCCACTGGTGAATGGACATCTGAAACAGGAGAGAGTTACACAACACAACCGAAAGGAATGCAGTAATGGCAACACACTGTAGCACAAAAAAGGCCAAATGAAAAAGCCACCTGCAAAAGGCTACAATCATACATGTTTCTATAATACACAGTATCTACAAACAGCAAATCAAGAGAGAGGGAAAGTGGATTCTTGTTTACTTAGGGCTTTAGGATTCGGATGAACTGGGCAACTGTTAAGCGGTGGAAGGGTCCCCAGTTAAAATGATGGTATGTCAATCAGATTGAATAGTTGTTCAACTCCAGAGATACTGAAAGCCTCTAAACTGTATAAAGAATGGCATGTATGAATGCAGATTATATTGCAATAAATCTGTTACCAAAAAAAAAATCCAAAAACAGCAATTGCAAAAAGGTTATATACTACATGATGTCATCCTAGAGAGAACAAAATTCTAGAAATGAAAGACAGATCTGTGGTTACCAAGGGGGTGGGGTGGAGAAAGAGAGAAGTGGATGGGGTTACAAAACAGCGATGTGAATTGTCTGTAGGGGATACCGCCTGCTCAGGGTTGCCACTGTAGTGGTGAGCACACAAACCTACACAGGTGTTAAGTCACACAGAACTAAATACACACACAGAGGCACAAACACAGGAAACTGGGGGTCTCTGTTAAGATGCAGGTGGAGCCTATGGATGTCACCTTTTTGTTACCCATTTTTGTTACATTGTATTTATTTATTTTGCAGGTGCACGTGTGGGGTGGCACACAAGCATACCACAGCACACATATGGAGGTCAGAAGACATCATGTGAGTCTCCACGTCATCAGACTTGGCAGCAAGCACCTCTGTCTGCTAAGCCACCTTGCCAGCCCCAGAGGTCAAACTCTTTTGTAAAATTGCACTATAGTTATACAAAATGTAACTATTGAGGAAAACCTGATAGAAGCTAGAGGACCTCTGTTTTTTCTTACAAGAGCACGTGGATCTACATTGAGAATCTACATCTTCACCAAGAAAATTCCAAAAACAACAGCACACTGACATCACACAGAACCCTGCTCTCCATCTTCTGATTAGTCTTCCTCTGCAGGAGCATCATGGGTCCTTAGCAACTACTCCTTCACCCTCCTAAACAAGAAAAGCTGACTTTGGGCTCAATGCCAAGCCCAGGGAATCCAGACAAAATCTACCACACACAGTTTTTAATTGATAGTGTTTAAGAAGACAGAATAAGAGTTCTAGCCTCATCTCTGCCACTTACTAGCTGTGTGTTCTTTGTCCAGTCAACTAACACCTCTGCCTCAGTCACCTCATCTGTGAAATGGGTATGACAATAGCACCTATGTCAGAGCATTCTGGTGAGTTTTCTGATTTGTTTTCTTGGTTTGCCTTTTTGCTTTGGTTTTGAATTTTCTTTGTCTCTTTTGTTTTGTTTTGTTTTGCTTTGCTTTGTGACACAAGCTATGGAAAAGTTGCCTCCAGGCTAGAAGACTAGCCTCCAGTCAGAGTCCCTGCCTTGTGGTAAGGTTGAAGTCAATAAATGCGTGTGTATCAGGAGGCTTTGCTACCTCTATGGAACAGGAACAACCCACCTGCACACTTGGTCCGGCTGAGCAGTGGTGGCCCCGGGCGGCCTGTGCCTCCATCCCCCGGGCGCGTGAGCAGCACGCTGATCTCATACTCGGTGTCTGGGTCAAGATGCCACAGCTTGTAGGTCTGCAGATTGACAGCGTGCACCTCGGCCCACGGGCCCCGTGCCATGCGGTACTCTATCTCCTTGCGCACGATCGGCCCGTCGCCAATGATGGAGTTGGTGTTGAGCTGGATGATGAGGTAGGTGGGGCCTGCACGCAACAGCTGTGGGGGCGCGATGGGGGTGGGAGGCTCTGCAAGGACATGCAGAAGAGGAGGAGCCTACAGATGCTGCTTCGTGGCCCCCGGAACTCCCATAGCTCAGCCACACCCACTCGGAACTCCCAAGCCCAGGCCTGGAGGACTCCCGCACACTTGCTGGGTTAGCACCTGGAAGGTGAAACTAGACATAGCCTCATTCCCTGTGCCCTCCTCCCACAGGGCCAGCCCATCCCTCAGTGACACTGTTTCCTTCACAGGTCCATCAGTTCAGGTCACAGCCTGAGCCTAACTCTAACCCCATTCTGCTCCCATCGCGAGAATCTCCCTGTCCTCTCAGGCCACTCAAGCTGCCCACAAACCCTCCAATAACATGTCCTGGGACCCCCCCCCAACCAAGTCCTCTAAGGAGCTAGAGCTTCAGGCACAACCCTGTGGACTATCCTGCCCCTGCAGGCACGACCCTATCCTATCCTGCCCCTGCAGCTCCAGCCTTCCTCAAGGCCAATCCGCTGACCTTTGACGATGAGCTCTGCAAAGTTGGAGACACCAGCCCCTCGTGGGGCCTGGGACACGCAGCGATACAGATCCTGCTCAGCTCGGCCTACAGAAGCCAGCGGGAAAGTGGCCAGGAAGCGCCGGTGGCTGATGTGCCGCACCCCCGCGGCAGGCAGCAGCACCCCACTCTGCCGCTGAGGGGAAAGAGGGATGGGAGAATCAGGCAGCATTCCAACGGGGGCATCGCGTGGATGAGTCCCTACTATCCCGGGGCATTTGAGGATCCAAGAACCTCCCTCCACGCTGGGGTGAAGGGGATCCAAGCTGGCAGAGCACAGCCTGGGGGGAGGCAAGACACAGTGTATAGATGCTGGGGTATGAAGGAAGGACGCAGAACCCCAAACAGGAGCCAAGCCTAGGAGAGGTGTCCTGCCCTCTAGCACCTTCCTGGGCCATGTCTACGTGGGACGCCCTCACCTGCAGGAAGAAGCGCTCTGCCTCTGCAGCTCTGCCTGCTGCCATGCATTGGAAGGATGCATTCTGGCCCGCATTGACCTCCACATCTCCAAGGCGGGAGAAGTGAGGGGCCTTTGCTGTGGGAAAACAGGCAGAGACCCAGCATGAGCTGGGCCTGCGTGCTCTGCAGGCAGGAGCCAAGGCTACCTTCAGCCTTGTGTTGGAGGGGACAGGGACTCACCGCAAGGGTAGCTGAACAGTAAGATGTCATCTAAGCCTATGTAGCCCTTGTGGTCTGGGGAGATGAGGGCCTCAAACAGCACCTGAGGGAAGTGGGAAGCCAGAGTGATATCCCTCCAGCCCAGCTTGGGCCCCAACCCCAGCCCCCTCTCCACCAAATGATGCCAACCCAGCTCACACAGAGCCTCGCTACCAGGACAGCTGGTTCAGGGATATAGGCAGAGAAAGCAAGGTCAAGTCTAGAAGATCCATTCCAGCTCAGACAGTTCCTCAAAACAGCAGCGTCCTTCTAGTCAGAACTTCCAGCTGGGTACTGTTCCAACTCAACACTGGTCACCCTATTAACAATGACCTCTGACACTCGACCCACACTGACCCCAGACTAACTCCAAACATGACCCCAGACTGACTCATGATGTTGGACTGATATTAATTCCGACCTGGTCTGACCTCAGGGTGGCCTGCCCCTGCCCTTACCTCCAAGCACAAGTTGACCAACTGACTAAAAACTCAACCCACCTGATATTCATTGGGCCAGAAAGTACTGACGGCCAGCTCAGCCTGGTGCCACTGTCGGCCATGGGATCCAGTCATATTCCACACAGCACTGCCCAGAGGGCCCCCATTCACACGCACATAGACGCCTAGGGTGCCTGGGCTGTGCCCATCCCGGCTATACAGGAAGTAGCTGAACTGCACACAGTGGGTGTCATTTTCGCTCAGGGTCTGAAAAACAATATGGGCCCTCTGGCCTGGAGCATGCTGGGAAGCATTGACCATCAAGTAGGCACCTGGAGAGAGAAAAAGAAGAGGCAAGGCAACCTTAGGGGAGGCCAAGATCACACTGACAGAAATGAAGGACCCACCAGGAATCAAGGGTTTGTGCTCTGATGGGAGTTTTGTGTTCTTATCAGAGCTTTGGTCCCTTGGGGTAGATTCCTCCCCTCCCCAGAGTCTGTTTCCCAAAGAAAAGGGCTAAGACAGTAGAAAACACAAACTCAACCTTTGTCAAAGCCCATATGGCCCCTCACCATCCACAGGTCACCAGTTTCCCAAGCTCTGTGCTGTCCTGGGAGGTAAGGATTAGGTCATTCTTCTCAGGAATCAAGAGCCTGGCACAGGGCAGGTCCCCTGAGGTCACTGCTTCCAAAGCCGCAGACACTTCCCCGTGCTGGGTACTTCCCTCTGGCTCTGATCGTTCATAATGTGTGAGACAGTCTTGCTACCAGGCTGTCATGCCTCAGGCCCTGGCTGTGTCCTCAGACAGGCTCTGAGCCCAAGCTTGATGAATATGTAGGACAGGCTGAATGAAAGGATTAACTTCCCTTCCTGCCCCCACCAGATTCCAACACAAACACCCCAGGTTCCAACCTGAAGAGCCTCCAAGTGTTGTGGAGATGGTGGGGAGTGCCTCAGGACCTGGCTGGGATTGTGGCTTCCCTTGGGGTGTTGGGAGGAGGGGTGCAGCTGCCAAGGAGAGACCCAAAGCCATCGAGCATGGTCTCCTCCCAGGCTTGGCTGACAGCACACTCTGAGCCTGCTCAGTAGTGCTTCCCCAGGGACTCAGCTAGTGTGGATCTCATTCATCTCCCTGAGCCTGGAGCCCTGTGAAGGTGACTGCTGCCAGGGTCCTCGGGCAGCGGTAGGGAATGAATCTCCTGGTCCCTATCTCTACTGGAACCCTAGAAGGGGCACATCCTAGCCAGACACTTCTTAGCCAGCTCCTGTGGACTCTCCTCTCCCCTAAGGTAGTTCCCTGTTCCAATGTGACACCTTCTTGCCTCCTCCTCCTGCTCTGTTTCCTGAAGCACCCTCCACCTTGTCATGCACTCCTCAACTCCCATGGCAGAGCAAGGGGGTGTGGTCAAGACAGGGTTTCTCTGTGTAATAGCTCTAGCTGTCCTGGAATTTGCTTGGTAGACCAGGCTGGCCTCGAACTCACAGAGATCCACCTGCCTCTGCATACTGAGTGCTGAGATTAAAGGTGTGCACCACCACCTCCAGGCCTTAAGCCAGAACTCTTATATCTACATATAGCTCAGTGCCTATTAAGACCTTGGCTGAATGGCTGGGTCTAGGGGTGCACAGAGGTCACCCCTACAGGGTAAGAACCTGTATGCATCTCTCTCAAATAAGCTAAACAGTAATCATTCTAAAACAGACATATACAAGGATCAAGGATCCCGAAGAGAACACACCCAGAATGACACAGATAGGCAATGACCAGACTGGCAGGGAAGGCCATAGCGGAAGCAGAGTCTACTTCCAGAGCCCAGGCAGCCAGCAAACCAGGCAGGCCTCGAAGGACCTCTAGCCTAAGGCTGCTAGTCCACCCACCACTAAGAGCCACCACTTCCCTGGCCTACTCTTGCCAGCATATGTCATCTTGACCATGCTGTGAGCTGAACAGCCAAGGCCCTGGGCCACCTCTATAATAGGACACAGGGGAGGGAAATTCTGGCTATCTGTTTTAAGGTTCCTTCGCAGACAACATAGGCCTGATCAGTAACGAAGTGGCTCATTTGGCCTCCATCTCTCTTATCCTTTTCTTTTTCCTTTTAAAAAGATTGTGTGTGTGTGTGTGTGTGTGTGTGTGTGTGTGTGTGTGTGTGGTTTGTTTATCTTTGGTGTTTTGGGACAGGATTTCTCTGCATAACAGCCCTGGCTGTCCTGGAACTTTCTTTTTGCCTGCCTCTTCCTCCTGAGTGCTGGGATTAAAGACATGCACCACCGCACCCAGCTAAAAAGATATATATATATATTTAATTTTATGTGTTTGGGTGTTTTGCCTACGTATCTGTGTACCACATATGTACAATTCCTGAAGAGGCATCAGAAGGCATTGGATCCCCTGGAACTGGAGCTGGTTGTGAGCTGCCATGTGGTGCTGCAAATTGAACCCACCCAGGTCCTCTGAAAGCGCAGCCAGTGCTCTTAAGCACTGAGCCATCTCTTCAACCTCCCCCCCCGACTCCTTTTCTTCTTTTCTTCCCATTTTATTTGGGGGACAGTATCTCACCAAAAAGCCCAGGCTAACCTCAAACTTTTGACCCTCCTGCCCTAGCTTCATGTCTACTCTTAATTCTCCGTTGGCTCTGCACCCAGTGAGGAGGTCTACTAGTCACCAGGCACTCCCAAATATCCTCACCAATGGCAACTACACAACTGACTCCCTGGGTGCCACCTCTGTGCTCTGTGACATGGGCTACTAGTCTCCCTTGTCACTATCAAGACAACAAAGGCTCAGAGCTGGCTGGATGGTGGGGCCAGGATTTGAACCCATGTCTTTATGATTCTGGAATGAGTGTTCTCAAGGCTAACATCTGAGCAAGAAACCAGTACCAGAATCTACATCTAGCCTCCTGACTCCCGATCCAGTGCTCAAGATGCCCAAAATGCCTGTGCTGAGGTAGGAACAGAGTAAAGTTGAAGTTGAGAGGGACCCAGGGCTCCCAAGAAGACGGCAGAGGTATATCTAGAGACCCAATACCACTTCTCCTCAGTGTCTTTCAAGTCCCAGAAAGAGCAGGAGGCCCTGAGAGAAAACTAGGGAAGGCCCGGAAGGAGAAAAGTAATAGTGACAGAGAGTAGGCTCACCATGGGGCAGGTCTGCAGGGGTCCGGGTGCCAGGGTGGATCCGCACTTGCTCCCACTGGAAGTCATCATACTGAGCCTGGCTGTACTCGCAGGGCACAACTGGGTCACTCACCTCCTCAAAAGTGCAGCCAGCTGTAAGGGCAAGGCCTGATTAGTTAGGCCCAGGCAAGGCCACTCACTCCAACACAGCCCTTCAGGTTCCCCCTCGGTCCCCTCCTTCTATCCAGGCCACCCTCTCCCCTCCTCATCATGGCTCCCTCCAACTAACCAAGTTCTCCCTCCTGCGCCCCCAAATCCTCTCCTCACTGCCCCTTACCAATACCAAGACTTTCCACTGCCCACTCCCCCACCACATCCCAGGGTCTCCAACAGCTCAGTCATCCAACAAGACCCTTCTCAATAAAACCAGCCATTGTTGTTGTAAGCATAGAGCCAAATCAACCTACACTCTCCCATTTTACTGGATGGGAAATGGGGGCCCAGCATAGCATGATGATAAGCACCAAATGTACAATGTCACCACCTGTCAGGTGACATGATAGACACCAAGGGAGTTCAGTCACTGCCCAAAGTCAATCAACTTAGATCTCTGTTCCCAGGGATGTGACATAGTATGGTCCTGTGTAGACTGAACACATATGTGACAGAGTATGTTAATTCTGGTGACTGGAGACCGAGATTAATAATCTGAAAGACAGTGAGTGAAGAATCCTCTGTTGCATGTGAATTCCTCAGTTGGTGGTGAGGTCCACTGTATCTCAGCTGGTTCATCAGCACCTGGAGTTGGTACCAAATAAACCCAAGCCTCACTGGCTCGGGAGGGAATTTGAGTCCCCAGCCATCATGTCTGCAGCCCCAGCAAACTGAACAGTGTTGAGAGAACTGGCAAGAAATCAAGCCAGGCCTGTGCCGCCTGCCTGTCAGACCCATTTGACAGACGAGGTGACCAAGGCTCTGAAAAGCAATGGCATTTGCCCACGGTACCGTGGAGTAGCTCAGTGGTGGACACTGGAGACTGGGGATAGACTTGGGACTGAATGTTGACTTTGCCATTTGCCGTCCCTAGCAACTTTGGGCAAGTTGCTTCCTCTTTCTGAGCCTCAGTTTCCCCACCCACACATGGAATTGCTGAAGATCTACAACATCAACACATGTGAGCCCTCTGGAAACACCAGCGTAGGCGTGCCACTGGTTCCGGTAGGAGGAGAAGGAACCAGATTTGAATCTGTGCCCATCCAAAGTCCACACTCCCCAGACACATGAGAAGAGGCAGAATGAGCTTATTCTGGGTCGGGCAGACAATAAGCCAGCAGGTGAGTGGCACAGGTGGGGCAGGCAACCAGTGGCTTCCCTTTGAGGACTCACTTGTGTATCACTCATTTGCGGTTTCTGCCGGCCCTATAAGATGGCACATGAAAACACACAGGCAGAGCTGGGTGTGACTGGGCTCGTCGTTGGGGGCGGGGTCTCTATCTCCTTGAACCCCACCAGAGAATGGGGGAAAAATGAGATGTGCATGAGCCAGCACTAAGCAGACTGGTGCAGGGAAGTCCTGGTAGGGGCACCCAGGGTGCTTTCTGCCTCTTTGTTTGAAAAGCTCCAGTCAGCGCTGTGCCCTCGGGCATGAGATAAGTGAGTTTTAATGTCATCTGTGTTGGGAGGGCCCAGCTCTCCCCTTGAAAAAAGTCCACTGTGCAAGCAGCACAAAGAGAAAGGGTGGCCAGTGAATGGTCTTCTTAGAGGAAGGGAGCACTCACTTCTTGCCCTTGGGGTCCCAGCCAATCACTGGGGCAGACTATAGGAAAAAATATGACTTAGATCCCAGGCTGGTTCCTTCACAAAGGCAAAGTAGCTGCCCTGGGCCTCTCCTCCAGGGCCCTGGCAGGCCTGAGGTAGCCAGCCCTGTGGTTTCTTTCCATCAGTCCTGAGCCAGGCACATGACCAGACAGTGCTCCTACCCCACCCAGAGCTTGCTGACTTCAGACTAACAGCCAGACTGGAGTCTCAGACCACAATTACATGATTCCTCCAAGTGACTGACCCCACACCCAGGCCGACCTTAGCTAGAGTGCCTGGCCAGAGTGACCCCAGTCTTATCCATATGACACTCCCTAAATGTTAGTCAAATAGCCACCAGGCTCTCTGACTCCTGCCCTCTCTATGTAACCAGTCAGGCTGACTGATTCCATCCAGGGTGACCTCTTAGCCAGAGTGACCATTCTCACAAATCTCTAGTCAACCCCAGCCCGGGTCTAGTCCAGGTCCAGTACAACTCTTAAGAGAATACCTCCTCCCCAGCTCTCCCAGGGATAGGAACAGCCAGTTCCTCCTGCCAGGGCTCCAGCACCACCACAAGGGGGCACCAATTGCCATCATGCCTACCCTGACTGCTATGACCAACCTGCATGTGAAACTCATATAGAAAGCAGCCCTGATGTTATTCTTGTCGTACAGATGGACAGTGTGTGAGTGTGTGCCTCTCAGAGACAAGCAGGGGCCACACAGAAGCAATGTGCAGAAGACACAAATTAGACAGCCTGTCTTTATCCAAGGAGAGTAGGCACAGACAAAATAAGACCCCGACAGGGTTTCACACACAAGACATGTTTCCCCTGTCAATGCAGTGCGGGATGCCCTGTGATGGGCACTATGAGAGGCACAAGAATGATAAGGAGAGGGGTGGAGCTTTGTCTAGCATGTGTGAGGCCCTAGGTTTGATCCCCAACATGGGGAGGGGTGACAGGGAGAAAAAGAAGTTCTATCTTGCTTTGGGGGGCTTCCCACCTGAGCAAACATGAGGAAATGAAAGCTAAAAAGGGCCAAGGTTATAAGGTGGGGAAATGGTACACAAAGAAAAGGGGTGTCGGCCCAAGGAAGCTATGTGGGAGCTGAGCCTAGAACCATAGGCATCAAGGGAGGAAGAAAGGTAACCCGTTTGTCCCCTGCACAGGGAGGAGCGCAGGCTGGCTGACATGATGGGAAACCAGAGACTGAGGCCACCTCTTAAAAAGCCTTGGGTGCCAGGGTAAGGAGTTGAACCTGGCTTTTAACTGGGGAGCCACAGGAGGTGGAAAGGGGAATGCCCAGATTCTCGTGGTTCAAGCAGGTGTCTTTTCCAGAGTATAACGGGGTCAGGAGGGAACTCGGGACCAAGCTATCAAATGGTCTGGAGCTTAGTGTCAGATTGGCAAGGAGATCTGAAGTCTCATCCTGAATACAAACAGCACACACTCCACTCAAAAAAGTGTGTACATGTTATGTGTACGGACGGACGGACGGACGGACGGACGGACGGACGGACACACACACACACACACACACACACACACACACACACACACACACTCGCTTTCCCCAGCCCAATTCAAGTCCCTGAGGCACACTCTACATTAGGCTGGCGACAGGGAGCGAAGACAAGGCCCCTCTTTGGGTACCTCATCTCTGTAGAGAGCTCTCAGAGAGGATGGGTTGAATCAATGCAGGACCCCATGGCTCCCCCAGCCTCAGCTCCAACTGGCCCAGCCACATTCCTCCGCTAATCTCCCCAATCTGGCCAGGCGGTTGCCTGAGCAACCGTCAACCACAATTTGGGAAGAAGGGGGATGGCTTATCCACATCCGGCATGCTCTGGGCCTGATGATGTCAGGGACAAGCAAACTCTGGAGGGGCCTGGGAGGGGTGCCCCCAGGGGTCTCCCTCACCATGCCTCCCTCCACCTCCCCTCTTTACACACACACACATACACACACACACACACCTAGCTGTGAGCCTGATATTAAAAAAACACTTGACTACAGAACAGGGAATCTGCATCTCAGTCCTGCTGTGCCCCTGAGTGCCTTCATGACTTGGGGCATGTGACTTTCCTTCTCTGACCACAGTCAGGATGACCTCTCAGACTAACCATCCAACCAGGGTGACCTCTTAGACAGCATGACCCTTGTCACTGATCTCTGGCTAGCCCTAACCCTGGGTCTCTAGGCCAGGCCCAGTTCAGCTCCTCAACTATGAAACAGGAGCAGGGGTTACGACTCTGATTTCATTTGTGTTAAGTTTACAAATGTCAGGGGTGGTGGTACACTCCATTGATGTCAGTACTTGAGAGATGGAAGAATAGGTGTGAGGATCAGGAATTTGTGATCATCCTCAGCTACATAAATGAGTTTCCAGGCTAGGCTGGGTTACACGAGACCCTAGCTCAAATAAATCAATAGTAATAGTAATAACAATACGAACAATAACTGGTATCCTCGGAGGTGTCCTGGGGAAAGGTGTGTGGGCATGCGCGTTTGCCAGCATAGGGCTCTCAGAAATAAAGCTGGTTCGTGGAACATACCTATGAGCAGGAAATACATAGGTGCATTCTATAGTGGGCATACGCCTGGAGGAGGTGGGTATTTGTATGAGGGAGGAAGAAGTGTGTGCGCGTTAGCTGGTGAATGTTTGTGTGCATGTGTGATGCGCCAGCCTGTCCTCTAGCCAGGGCAGACAAGGCGTGTGCTCTAGGCCTACTGCACCTGCAGCCATGTGTTTTCTGAAGACCCTGCGTAAACAGAGCTTGTTTGCAGTGAGATTTTCATTCTCTGTTTTGTCAACAAAACGGCCAGTTCCCAAGGGTAGCCCCAGAGGAAACAAACCTTCTCTAGACAGACATAAATTAACAGTCTGGGACCTCACACTTCCCAGGCACAACCCAACCATAGCCTAGGGACCCAATAGACAACCCCAACAACAATGCCAGCCTTGTCCACCATTGCTCCCTCTCCTAAGTTACTGAACTTACCCCTGGACATTCTTGCCCCACTCTGCCCTGCTTTGCTCTCACCTCCTCCCTTCCTGAAGTCAGGGATAGCTCTGCTGCCTTTGAACTCTATCCCCAAGGTCTGTATAAAGCAGATGGCCAACTGTGCCCAGACTTCCTAACACCAAGATCCCAACTAACCTCAACCAGTTGCACTAAGACAAAGATATGACTGTAGCGTAGCCCTAGGCTAACACATCCAAGTGGAGGTCAGGTATTCCATAACTGACTACCAGAACCCTGAGGAACTGATAAGAAGCACAGTAGGGCTGGCAGTAAAAAAATACTCATATAACCACACAGAGTTAAGCAACCAGGGATGACCACAGACTGAGAAAGCTGAAACCACCTAAGGAGCCAACACAGAGCCTAGCAATGCCACCATCCTGCCATCTCTGAGTATGAGAGGAAGCCAGCTATAGCTGAGGAACTCACAGTGGACCCTTTCCCATCTCTATGAATTCCAGAGTCTAGGAGAGGGCTGCTGTATTGGCAGTCCAGAGCTGGACACCATATATCATTTAAAAAAAAAAAAAAGACTGAGAAGTGAGTGGGTCTCACTGTGCGGAAGTCCAGCAAGCAAAACATACAGATCCTCTGCAGAGCAAATGCCCTGCACTGCGGCCAATAAAGACAGCATGGGATAAAGTAGTGCGGGTGTGCACAAGCTCCATGGAGAGGGAGGGTTGTGTGGGGCTATGATGTGGTGTGCTGAAGATAGAGAAAAACAGACAGACTCCCGCAATTCTGCACAAGGCGGAAAGCACACAGCACACGCAACCCCCAGCACTGACATCCGCTAGGCACAGAAATGCTGGTCGGGGCTGTGCAGTGTGGAACCACTTCATCTTGGGTATATGTCACCATATGGGGGGGGGGTGACAGAATGGAAGGTGGGACCGGTACAGCCTCCTCACAGAAAGGGTCTGCCCAGCACAGGCACAGGGCTGATACAGCAATGCAGGAAGGAAAGGATGGAATACCACACAGAACCAAGCACCAGGGATGGCAACCTAGTCCTGAACAGAAATAAAACGCAGTCCTCGGGAACAGGGTATCTGCAGACTCCAGGGGTGGGTGAGAGGTGGCACGAAACTGAAGCTCCATGATGAAGCCCTGTGGAATGATGGGTTTGGTTCCAAGGCCTCTGGGAAGCTTGACAGAGCACTCACAACCTGGCAGGAAGCCATTTCCTCTCAATGGAAACATCTCCTTTTGGAGGGAGAAGAGAGGAGATAGTCACGCAACTTAGCAGGCTCCAGAAGCTGGGGAAGTTACAGGATTCCCGAGACCTGCTCCAAGGTTATATAAGCAGTAACAGCTCCTGGAGAGAGAAGACTGCAAGCTGCCAGGGATGAAGCTTTCAGGAGAAATTCCCCATGCTGGGGTGGGCTTTTCCTAAATGCAGCTTGCTTTTGAGGTACCGGTGCTTCTGCAAGGAACCCCCAGTAAACTCCGTGCACCAAGCTAGACTTGGGTGGAATTGTTTCTTTGGTCTGTGGAGTAAATAGATGTTTACTGGAGTATCCCCAGGAAAAGTCATGCAATACAACCTTACAGAGAACAGATGCATAACAAGGCTGACTCTCTGGGTGGCAGTCCGGGATTGCTCAGAAGCAATGCTAAACTCAAGCTGCCCCCAAGTCCAGCAAAAAAGTGCCCAAGTTATGGGCAATGTGAAGCAGAGAGGAACTGCATTGAGGACACACAGAAATGTGACTCTCCCACAGCTCTCCACAGAAAGCTGTCCACAGCCAATACCGGGACACCTCCATTGTAATACACTCAGGGAAAAGCTGAGATGACACAGGGACAGCCTCAGGACAGCTGTGGTGGGTGCAGTGTCTAAGGCTGAGCTGTTAGACACATATCCAGTGAGGTATAGTGAAGCAGCGGGACAATGAGGCCACGCATACTGTGTTCCTGAAACATGATGTCAGCATGCAGAGAAGTGGTGCCTAGAAATAGGAGGGTCCACATGACCAGGGCAGTGCAGATGCCGACTGCAAAAATGCAGAGCACCGGATGCTGACATACAGTGCAGTGGCAGTAGGCCCTGTGTTGGCAGTGAGCGGCCACATAAGGTGCTGTGCCCAAAGACCAGGTGAGCCTACATGTCTGATGCAACAGACTGCTGTACTGTGTAAACATGCAGAGTGACTATAGAAAGCCATGCACTGATCTCAGGTGTCCTGCTGTGTGAGGGTTCTCCATCCAGATACCCAGAAAGAGCCACCCTCCCAGCATAACCCTGGTACCCAGCAAAGCAAGTACCATACCATGGAAGAGAACCACAAGGAAAGGCTGCAGGATGGAGGCTCTGATCTGCTGCACAAATGGTACACAGAAACTCTGGGAAAGCCCCACATCACTGCAGCCCAGCATTCCTGCAATGGAACAGCATAGGCTGATTCACAGAGCAGTACAGGACATCAGGTCCAGAAATCCAGACTGCACTCATAAGAGAAGGCCAGAGCTGGGATACAGTGCCTCTGTCTGCTGCGAGGCAAGCATAGGTACATTGTGAAGGTGTTGTGGGAAGCACTGTAGAAGTCTCTTGGGGGCTACACTGGCAAGAAGTCACTCCGCCTCCCAGAAAACCCAGTGCCTCCAGTTCTGCCAAGCCCGCCTCCATTGCAATGTGGGCTTCTGTCCACCATTGCTCTCACCCTCCAACATCTTCCAGGGACTCTCCAAGGGTGCAGGATGAAGGCACTACCACCCATAGGGCAGGCGGTGCCAAACTCAGCACGCCATCCAGGTATTCTATCTGACCAGGGCCTTTGAGGACTGGCAGGCAAACAATGGATTTGGATTCTACTGAAAATCTTTTGGACAATTACAGTGCATCCCCTGGCCCCCAGCCCAGGGTAGGGCAGTATGGGGCAGGACAGGAGAGACAGAGTGAGGGGACCATTAGATTAGAGCCTGGCAGAGGATGTGGGATGAACAGGAGGCAGATGGCGGAGAAGAGCCTGCCCCGACAAGCTGGATCCTCACCCCTCCCCCATCCACCACCACCTTGCCCCTCCCCAGGCCTGGACTTCATCAGGAGTCAAGAACAAGCTTTTCCAAGCACATGGGAGGCCTGCAAATTCTCTGTGTGTGTGTCTCTCTGTCTCTGTCTCTGTGTCTGTTTGTCTGTCTGTCTGTCTGTCTGTCTCTCTCTCTCTCTCTCTCTCTCTCTCTCACACACACACACACACACACACACACACTGAAGAATAATTCACACTTACTTGGTACTTGCTATGTACCAGGATGTGTTCTAGACTAAAGATGTCCAAATATAAAAGGCATCGCATCACCCTGAAGGCAGAATAACATCTCCATCCTCATTTCCCAAGTGGGATCACTCCAAGGCCCAGAGAGGTCACTACCCACCCAGATGTCACACAGCGAGAAACAGTAGAAACCAGGAGGAGAACTCAGATGGTGTGGTCTCAAAGCCCATGTCCCAACCCATGATATCTAGGCACAAACACACATTTACACACATGACAAGAAGGATCTGCACTCATGTTGTGGAATAATCTTTTTGTGCACTGTGAAGGTGAGTCACTCTGATTGGTTTAATATAAAGCTAAATGGATTTCCAGGCACAGAGGATGCTGGGAAGAAGAAGGTGGAGATGCCAGGAGACACAGAGCAAGCAACGTGTGCATTACAAAGTATCAAGCCACATAGACAACGGAGATTAAAAGTTATGGGCTAATTTAAGTTAAAAGAGATAGTTAGAAATAAGCCTAAGCTACAGGCCAAGCTTTCAAAATTAATAGGAAGTCTCTGCTGGCTGGCGGGACAGAGAAGACTCACTGTACACTCACGTAAACATGCATGCCCATTCTAAACAGCATGCATCCCACTCTCTCAGAAGCCATCTCCAGTTAGGCTTCTGTCCCCTCTCAGTTGTCATCACATACCCCCAGATGTCCCTCATCTCCTACTCTGCATCTCCCAGCTACCCCTCAACCTAGCCATTCCTCAGACACCACCTGCCTCATTGGCAGCTGCCCCATTCTCATGTATATCTCCATCACCAGCTACCTCCCCCCAGCTGTACTCTCAGCCCCAGACCTGTCCCTCTAGCCTTGAGTGAGGTCCTACCTATAGTACCCCCAATGCTGGCACCAGGATTCCATCTCAACTCTTTCTCTAGCTTCGGCCTTCAACTCGCAGCAACAACACCCCACCCCCATCCAAAATGCCTTTCTCTTGTCCCCCTTGGGATCTAATGCTAAGTCCTGGACTTTGTGTGATGGAAATCTATTCAAGACACACACACACACACACACACACACACACACACACACACACACACACACACACGCCCAGTCACACAGGCACAGCTCCTTCAAAGTTAGCACTACAGGGATGCTCCACCACTATGCTGCTGTGGCCACTTAAAGGAAGCTTACTAGCCTCCCACTGCACCCCAGGACCTCCTTTCACCCCGTCTTAGCCTTCCCTGTAACATCCAAGGGTTCAAACCAATGCAAACACTCCATGAGCACCCACCAAGGGAACCAGAGATGACAAACATCCAGCTCAGCCCTCAGAGGACTCTCAGCTAAAGAAGGACAGTGTCTCAGCACAAAGAACACATGGGCACAGTAGAGACCTGTCTAAGGGGACAGCAGGCTCTAGGGGTCTGGATTGTAAAGCAAATGGGTAGGAGCAGGTTTAGGGGCAAGTGACACAGAGGAGGCTGGTCCCTAAAGGGCTGGCCAGGCAGGGCCTGGCCTGCCATGTTAGGCTTGGGGGTTAGCCTTGGGAGCTGAGGAGACTTGGGGCAAAGGAGTGGCAGCACACTATGACAGCCTTACAGAGGGCACTTGCTTGTGACAGGCATGATGTAATGAAGGTTGTTGGGGTTGGGGGAGTATGGGGCCAATGCAGAGCAGTGGTCTGTCCACACAAGCTCCACTCTCTACAGAGCCCAGGCCACACTAAAGCTCTGCCAGCCTTATCCTTTTAGAGCAGGGCTTCTCAACCTTCCTAATGCTCTAACCCTTTAGTACAGTTCCTCATGTTGTGGTACATCATAAAATGATTTTGTTTCTACTTCATAACTTTTAATTTTGCGACTGTTATGAATCATACTGTAAATATCTGATGTGCAACCCCCAGAGGGGTCTCGACCCACAGGCTGAGAACCACTGATTTAGACGCTCACAGCCCACAGAACATTCTACAAGTGTGGGAGGGAATGTCCTCTACTTGCCAATATGCTGATAACCACTAGCGATGTGTAACAGCCGAGGACTTGAAACTTGGCTAGTGCAACTGATGAACTAAATTAGTATTTTAATTAATTGTACCTAATTTAAATTTAATAGCCACATGTGAGTGAGAAGGCACCACTGCAAGGAAAGAGCATTGCCGTCACCATGGAAGCGTCTGTTGGATAAAGGGATCTGGACAGATGCCCATGGGCCCACAGACCTAGGGGCACCAGCGGGCAGGTCAAAGCCACTGACTGTACTGTCCTCTGCACACCTCAATATTCTCACACCCTGGGATCGGAGCACCCACTCTGGGGCACCCAGAAGCGCTACCATTTCAGAAATGAGATGCTGGGTGCTCCCTGGGTATCACAGCAGCTGTTTCTTTCCACTCCAAACTCAGATCTAGCCACACCAAGGTGACCAGAAGGCTTGGCACCCCTTATTGTGCCCTGGCCATCTCTCTCTCTCTCTCTCTCTCTCTCTCTCTCTCTCTGTCTCTGTCTCTCTCTCTCTGTCTCTCTCTGTGTGTCTCTGTCTCTCTCCTCTCTCTCTCTCTCTCTCTCTCTCTCTCTCTCTCTCTTCTCTCTCTCACACACACACACACACACACACACACACACACACACACACGTATAAACATACATGACCCGCTCTGGCTGCCCAGCAGCAGGATCACACCTGTGATCTGTCTGACTCCCCACAGTCCCTACAATGGTGGCCCTCTACTTTCCAGCTCAGAGACAGTCGCTCAGGCTCCCGGAGGAAGGTGGTCTGTGACTGAGGATTGGAGCAATGCCTGTCTAACATGGGCCCTCATCCCTCCTCCCTGGTTCAGACTGACCGTTGAGACTCGATGCTCACCAACGGTTGTTCTGATCACAAAAGGCCAGGGACTCCTTGGATTGGACAGGCTGAGCCAGCTGCTAGGGGTGGGGCCAGGGTAGGGGGAGGCAGCACCAGGAGTCTGGGGGGAGGGGCCCTCCTGCAAGAGCCCTCTCCCTTCACTCTCTGCCAGGGACTCAACCTCTTTAGCTCACAGCTCCCAGATGACACTTTCTGGACATGGCCTTTTCACAACATAACACCATCCACCAGCAGAATTTTCCAGATTCTTACCAGGGGAAAAAAAAAAAAAAAAAAAAAAAAAAAAAAAACCCACAACTCAGCCTTCAGGTCTATGTTCAGTAGAGCCACTGCGCCCCCATCTGGCACCTCCAGCTCTGAATCTGACCCACTTTACTTCATTCATTCTTTTCTGCCTTTTTTTTTTTTTTTTTTTTAATACTATGTCTGTTGCCCTGGCTAGCATGGAATTCACCGTGCAACACAGGCTGACCTCAAACTTGCAATCAATCCTCCTGCCTCAGCTTCCCCAGTACTTGAATTACAGGACTGAACTATATCACCTAACTTCATTCACTCCTGTATGTCACATCCATTTATTAAAAACAGGAGGCTCAGGCCTTGTACCTAAGTATTTGAAGGTCCACAGTGACTTTCCTTACAGAGAAAAACCAAGAAGGGCTTCTAGGAGGAAGTGCTATCTAAACTGAGAGGCCAACTAGGGACTGGCATGTGAAGATGTGAGATCAGAGCGTCCTGGGGAGAAAGCATGGTTTGTACAAGGTGCAGAGAGGAGGGGGTGGGCAGTGGCTACTTGGGGACGACTGGTAAATAAGGCTAGCCAGAACATCTGATCCCAAAACAAGACAGGGTGGGCCAGGCAGGCAGGGACTAGAGCACTGACAGGGCCAAGAGGGAAAGAATTCTGAAACTATTGGGGAGTTCTTCAGAGGATTTGAAGAGAGGTTTAAAACGGGCATTTTAGGAAGAACTCTGGCACAGTGGAAGGAAGCAGCCGGTCCGGTCTTCCTGCAAGTGGAAGATGACTGAGGAGGGAGAGAAGGGAAAGGTGGGGGAGGCATAGGGTAGGGGTAGGACACTTCAAGACACAGAGGGAAGCCACAAAGCACTCCTGCCACTCTGGCTGACCTAGCTGGCTGTGGAGGCCACCCTACATGGCCAGCTGGGGACAGAATGGAGGATAGCAGCATGCTAGAGGATGGTCATGGACCTGCCCTGCCACCAGACACAGGCCAGGAGGCAGCCCGGAAGTATGGCATAGGATCCAGGCCATCCTCCTGGCTTCCTGCCTGGCCTCTCTTTTGAGCCCCAGAAAGAAGTCTGGGTTGTCCTGACAAGCCCTCTGGTACCTCTCCCTCATTCCTGCTGTCCACAACTCCAGAGACCAAAAAGACAGATAGAACCAGAGCACAATGGGACAAATGACTGTGCCAGATTTGAACAGCTGAGAGACACCATACACAGAACCCCCTCTGGGTGACTGGGGGGGTAGACAGGGGACTGAATTAACTCTCTAGACTGAGGACAGGGGGATGCCACCTCCCCTCTTTCCAGGGTTTCTCAATTAGTCTCTAATAGTAAAAGCTTCAAAGGTGCCGGGGAACTTGAGAAGTCAAGTGACTTACCCAAGGTCACACACACACACACAGAGAGAGAGAGAGAGAGAGAGAGAGAGAGAGAGAGAGAGAGAGAGAGAGAGAGAAAGTAGCAGAGACAAAATTGAATCCATGTCCCCCCCCTCCCCTAGCTTCAAATTAGCCTCTGGGGCTTTGCCACATCCCTCCAACCCATCTTCTGGCCTTCCCAACAAGGGGACTTAACATTCTACCAAGTATCGTACATGATCATAATTAACACCATGAAGCAGATGGGGAAACCGAGGCTCAGGAATGAGAATAACCTGCAGTGGGTCTCCCACACCTCAATCCTGACAGTCCACTGTCGTGGCAATTGAGGCCCAGGTGTGTTATCAAATCATGGGGATGGGGTGGGGTGGGGGAATACGAAGGGTTTGATCTCAAATCTCAACGTGGGGGAAGGTTAGAAGGGTTGAGAAAGGTCTAAAAGACAGGTTGCCTGGGTCACCCTTGGATACCAGGGGGTCAAAACGGAAGCTGAGTAGCAAGGCCCAAAGCTGCAGGGCAAGGCCAGGACAGACAGATCTCTGGACGCCCCCCGGGGGAGGGGGGGTGTGAACTAGATCTCCGGAGGCCAGCTGTCTGGGGCAGGCAGCCTGGAGTCTCTCCCGGGACCGAGGCGGCAGCACGTGTCACGGTTCTCCTTCCACCCGGGGCGGCTCCCCGCTACCCGACGCTGGAGCCAGGGAAAGAGAAAGCCCTTGAAGAAAAGCCCTGGAAGCACACCCGCTAGAGGGACAGAGACCTTGGGTCGAGGCCTCAGGAAGGGACTGTGGGCCACGCACATACAAAAGCACACCGACACACCTTCCACACAGCACACGATGCGAATACGCTCGCGGACGCACAGACGCTGAACACACACATTCAGACAGGCGAGTGCACACACACACACACACACACACACACACACGCACGCACGTACACGCACATGCTCACGCTCACACACACCCTCCAAAGGACGCCAGACTCGAAAGCACACTCAAGCGTGCGATCACACCGCAGGCCAAGCGGGAGCCCCCCACACACGCATTCACACACACACACACACACACACACATGTCCGCACGCGCGGGCCGGGCTAGTCTGGAGGCCGCACAAAGTTGCAAAGCAGACGTAGGCAGCGTCCCCGGGGACCGCGGCGTCCCCGGCGCCTCTGGCGAGCCACGATGGGGACGCCGTCCCGCGGCCTCCATCCAGACCCTGCGGGGGCCCCGACGCCGCAGCCCCGCCTGCACCCGGGTGCGCCCCGAGGCCCTCCCCACCCGGGCGCCCCGCGGCCCTGGCGCCGCCTCGGATCAGCCGCCAGCCAGCGCAGCGCGGAACTTGCGAAACAACAAACGGCCCGAAATGTCGGAGTCGGCGGCCACAGCCGCGTCTCTCTACCCGCTCCTTCCCTCGCCAGCCGCAGGGCCGCCCCGGCCAGCCTCCGAGGGACGCTGCCGCGACAACTTGTTCCGGCCGGGTGCGCCACGCACACGCGCGCGTGATCATACACACACTCACACATGCACACACACCCTCAGCTCCCGGCCACACTCGACCACGGCCCAGGAGCGCCCCACGCTCGCAGCGTTCCTAGCCACGCAGCCACACACATCCGACACATTCACAGCCACTCCAGACACGCTCCCCCACACGCATTCTCCCCACCCCTGGCATTCACTCGGACCCACACAGCCACTGCACACCCCAAACACTCCCACGGGGACACTCGTGGACACGGCGCACACACACACACACACACACACACACACACACACACACACACAGGTTCCGACCCGTTCCCACGCCTGCACTCGCACACATACCACACACGCGTTCCCGGGCCCACACTCGAGCAGAATCCACAGAACCCTCGCAGCACACGCATAAAACAAACACGCGGGTTCTTGAACGCACCAGCAACAGCACTCCCGCCTGGGGAATACAAAAAAAAAGCCAACAAATGCAACACAGTGTCAGACGCAACTCCAGCCAAGCTACCTAAACTCAAATACATAACCCACTTGGCAGCACCGACAGACACCGGCAGACACGAGCCAGCACACACCCGGTGCCCCACGCAGGAGACACGCACGCCAGCACACTCGCAGCCGCGGCACACAAGCAACCTCAGCTTGCACACAAACTACGGACACAGCGGTCACAGACACTCGGAACATACGACCGAGCATCCTGCACTCCGACACGCGCGACGAGCCGTCCCCGGCTCGCGGGATGAGCTCGGAGGGACCGCGCGCGCTTACCTGCGGGAGTCTCGGTCTCCGGCGCGCAGAACTGGAAGGTGAGCGCCAGGACCAGAGCCTGAGCACGGGCCATGGCTGGGGGCCGCTGCTTCGGTCCTGGGGACCCGCTGCTGGGAAGGCGACGCCACCGGAGCCGGAGCCCGAGCCCAAGGCGAGCGGGAGCGATAGCGGAGCAGCGCCGCGCGGAGCGGGACTGGAGCCGAGTCCAGAGCGGGAGCCCGAGCGAGCGGGGCGCTGACGTCAGGCCCCCGGGCACGACTTCCGCGGTCTCGAGGCGTCCCCTGCTGGCGGTGGCGCGCGCTGCGGCCCGGGTCCCTGGGCCCGCCGGCCCCGGCGTGCCCTTCCCCCACTCCCGCACCCCGTCGAGAAGACCCAGTATTCCCATCAACAGCATTTGTAGCCCACGGCTGAGACTGTGACTCAGGGACACTTGGCTTCTCTGTCCCCTCCGTTGTTTAACTTCTTTCTACCTTGGACCCGCTGAATATACATCCCCACCTCCCTCCAATGACAGAGCACACTCCTCACCTACCAAAAAACCTTGTTGGGCGTTTAGAATTCTGGCGTTCACTTTCAGTAACATGAAATTCACCTCTCTCATCAACGCTCCTGTCTCCTACAGTAGCCTCTGGCTACTCCGGGTAAATGAATTTGGAACTCTGCCCAGTTCAAGTTCTTGCACAACCACCAGCAAACTAGTTGTCAGTGACTACGTAAGGCCAGGCGCCATTTACGCGCTTCTCCCGGTGGGACTCAGTTAATCTTCACCCTTGCCCTAGGAGGCATAGACCTCTTTAATCCCGCTACACAGTTGAGAATAATGAGATTATAGAGAGTGACTTTTCCATGACTATACATCAGTATGAGGCAACACTAAGATCTGAATCAGAACGGAACTCACATCTGGGAACCCACTGGTTCTCAAACACTGACCAGATACCGGCTCATTGGTTCAATTATTGCTGTAGGCCACGGAGGAGTTATAAAACAGAACAACAACAACAAAAAAAAAATCTCTGGGAGCTGGAGAGATGTCCCAGTGGTTAGAGCACATACTCCTCTTGCAGAGGACCCAGGATGGAGTCCCAGCGCACTTGTCCAGTAGCTCAGTACCTGCTTGTGACCACTTCTGACACATGGACACACATACAATTTAAAATTAAAACATAATTTTAAAAAAAAACACCCTCGTGGAGCTTGCATTCAGGGGGAAAACAGAGGAGGGGGTGGAACTAACAGTGGGGGAAGAGGGTTGCTGCAGTTATAAACAGACCACCTGCTATTTGATGGATTTGATACTTATCACCATCTTTAGAATGGGGCTCCTCTGGGGAAGCATTGTCCCCCAGGGCCTGGTATCCAGCATACTCAGTAAGTAACGTGTGAGTGGGTAACTGATAAATGGTTTTAAACATGGTCTTTGCTTTCATGAAGACTTCATGAAACTCATGTCCCAGCAGGAGGTGGTACAGCAAATATAAATAGATGTAACAGCAACCTGAGACACGCACCCTCAAGGAAATGAAGCTCTGTAACAAGGAGCCCTGGGGAAGGGGGTCCTGCTTTACATAACATGATCCAAGAGGCCTTTGCTGAGGAGGTGGCCTGATTCCACACAGTCTGAAACCTGAAGTACGAGGAGCCAGCCTCAAGCAGACCAATGGGAAGAAACACTTGAGGCAGAGAGCTAGCCTGGGCAAAAATAGGCTGGTGGGTTAGGATTAGGGATGCTGGAGTGGAAAGGTGGGGTTGGGGTGGGGGAAACAGGCAGGTACAGCTGGAGAAGTTGCCAGGGCCTGTAAACCACATAGGAAGCTGAATAAGGAAGAAGTTTTAGGTTAAACCCTAGGAAAATGATAAGCCACTGATGGAGAGTGGAAAGTCTTGAATTCTGATTTTTAATTTCCCCAATGACTAGAGACAGGGACATTGGACGAATGTATTTAAGGACACATTCTGAGGTATGTAAACCTCTCCGTTCCCTGCCTCTCTTCTCAACTGGCTCACACTGAGACAGGTACACTGAGACTCTTCCCTGAGGCTAGAAAGGGAAGAACTGCCTGTTCCTGGGCTCCTGGGCTCCTGCTGCTTGACTCCAGGCTGAGACAGGGAAGGGGCAAAGATGGTGAGGACCAGAGCATTAAATTGAGAGTCACAGGGAGGCAGAGGTAGAAGGAGAAAAAGTGAAGGCAAGATAGAAATACGTGCTGAAACAGAAGAGAGAGATCAGGCAACCAGATCGCAGAGGGAATAGGACTGATCTTTTTTTTTTTTTTTTAATCTCAAGTTTTGAGGTGTGTAAACCAAGACCTGGAAAGTATAAGATGTTGGCCTGAGGTCACACCTTCAGTCCATGGAAGATGTCAAGATTTGAACCCAAATTTGATAGATTCCACCATTCCCTTGATCCTTGGACAGGGGACAGCCTGGAATGGAATGGACGCGAATGGAAAGTGCCTGTGCTAGCAACAGGTGGACAGATAAAGAGAACATTCCCCTTTGTGTTTAAAAGGGGGCCACAAAAGAAAGGCTCTGCCCTGGCTTGGAATGACTGCCCCAAATCTAGGGAGAAGGATAGGGTACCACAGTCCATGCCAGGTCAGGAAGAAATTCAATTACCTACAGCTCATGGAATATTTATGATGCCCATCCTGTGCTAGGCCCCATATTGAGTGCTGGTGTCATGGAGATGAACTAAACAAGGCTCACTCTTAGCTGGAGGAGGAAGTAGGCATTCAAATAACCATGAGATAGTATCCGAAAGGCCATAACATCAGCCAAGAGAAAATGCAAAGGCATTGGGGTTGACTAAATAAAACAGTATCTGAACCTGGAATTCCCCTGGCAGTTTAGACAGGAAAATTCATTTCAGGTAGTAGCAACCTGAATAAAAGCATAAGACAAGGATGGGCTGGCAAAAGGGAGGGTCAGGTGTAGTTGGGTCACAGGCTATGTACAATCTAAGAGAAGAAGATAAAGCAGGAAAGACCAGGTGGGCATCAAAGCACTCGTTGTCTTGAATGGAAGGTTAAGACCATAGACTTGAGCCCCTTCATCAGTGGCTCTCAAACTGTGCCCCTGGGTGAACCCAGATGGCTTAGACCAAATGTGAAGGTTTATAGGGGTGTCCAGAGAGATGAAGTTTAGTGTCAAGGAGGAAAGCTTGCTTTCCTAGTTGGCTGCCCAGGAACTGGGCAGGAGTAATAAAATAGCTCAATGTCACCTAGAGGGTCCTACAGCAGAGGAACCTTCTGAACTTCCTGGTACAAGTACACCTACCTGTCACTATGAAAAGGAGTAAGAAGGAATGGGTATGGTGTTCACGTGTGTGCACATGCACAAATATAACTGTGGGACCAGGCTATTCTCCCGCTGGAAGACATCAGCTTTCTCTAATAAAGTGAAGACAGCTATTGAGCATGTACTTGAGCCAAGCCTTAGTGTCTTATATATGGTATTTCTCACTTTATCTGCAAAACATACCCCTGTAATAGTTTTTGAGTGTTCTCATGTGCCAAGCAATGTTCTAAGTGCTTCAGGTGGCATTATCTCCTTTAATCTTTAATGCAACCTTGAGACTATTTAGTCTTTCAATTTATTGTTTTTTTTTTCCTTTGCCATGTTAGAGATCAAACCCAGAACCTCACGAATGCTAAGTGTGTGCTCTAGCACTGAGCTACACCTCTAGATCTGTTCCTTTCATTTTAACCATGAGGGAAACAGACACAGAAAAGCCAAGCAACTAATACAAAACCAAACAACCAGAAAATGGCAGAACCAGGACTCACATCTAGATTTGCCTGTGTCCAGTTCCTAAAGCCTTAATCTCCATACTTTGTTGGGCTCTCTTCCTCAGAGAAAAGGTTCTTATACCATGGCAAGCTTTGGGCCAATCATCTTTGTCCCTCAAAGCCCTGGCTCTCTAACACTTACTCCTGGGTTAGCACATAACCACACTCTAGGAGGCTTGTAAAGATGTATACTTTTTGGTCATGTACCTCTCACATGCGTCTGTATCAGTAGGCCTAAAATAGAACCTCATGGACCAGGCTTTCTTTTAGGCCACCAACCAGCTCCCAAATCATGACAGGGAGACAATATTAGTTATGAATGCTGGGCCTAACTTAGGCTCATTTCTAGCTAGCTCTTTTAACTTAATTTAACCTGTTTCTCTTCTACATTTTGCCTTGGGGCTTTTTACCCTTCTTTCTTTTCCTTTCTTTCTTTCTATCTGTCTTTCTTTCCTTCTGTCTTTCTTTCTTTCTGTATATCTTACTTTTCTGCTTCCTCCAATATCTGGCTGGGAGCTGACTGGCTTCTGGCCCTGGTCATGTCCCTCTGTTTCTCCCTCATTCTTTTCTTTTCTCTCAAGCCTGGATTTCTCTTCCTATTTATTCGCTCTGCCCACCCCTCCCACCTCTCCTTTCTCTGCCTAGCTATTGACGGACCGTTCAGCTCTTTATTAGACCAATCAGGTGACTTAGACAGGCAAGGTGAAGCAAAAGCAATACATCTTTACATAATAAACAAATGCTGCATGAACAAATGTAACACATCTTTGCCCGAGTAAAGTAATATTCCACCACAACCTCATATGATTTCCATGCACCCAGGTTTGGAGTCAAAGGATTGGCTCCAACAGCACCTCCTTCAAAAGTTCTAGCCTGCCTCCACCACACAGTGCTCCTTCTCTTCAAACTGCAATAATATATACTCAAATGCATGCTAAGGTTCAACCAGAGGGTTATTTATGCTTATGTCCTCCCTCCACCAAAAATAAGACCCTGCATTTTCACAAGTCTATACCCTTTTAGAAAGAATTTCCATTTTCCTACTCAATATCTTTCTACAATGAGCATTTTAAAAGATGCCTTCCTCATTGCATTTTTCTCATATCCGAACAACCTGATGTTATCCTGTCCACCATAACATTCTTCTAACGTCTTGTCCAATCCTCACAACCATTTGAAAAGAAGCGTGTGATTTTCACAGCACTGATAAGAAACAGGCTCGGAGTTGTGCTCACTTGCCCAAGCTAGGAAAGAGCAGGGCTGGAATTTGAGCCTGGTATTCCTGCTTCCATGTCAACTGGGGCAGAGAAGTAACTTTCAAGTCCCTATGTCCCGGTGGTGCACGCCTTTAATCCCAGCACTCCGGAGGCAGAGACAGAGCTCTGAGTTTGAGGCCAGCATGGTCTACAGAGAGAGTTCCAGGACAGCCAGGGCTACACAGAAAAACCCTATCTCAAGAAACCAATATAATAATAATCATGGTGATGGTGATGACGATGATAATAAAGTCCCTGTGTTGCTCTGGGGAATTAGAGGTGAAAGGAAATGATACTTTAAAGAGCCTGGCACGGTTCTTTAAAGGGTGGCAAGGGGAAAACTGAGGCCAGAATGTAATTGACTTCCTCCAAATGCAACACCACACTGCAAACAATATTCGCAGCTCTAGGCCAGTCCCAGACTCTATTCGTTGGGAAGACTACTTTGGCTGGTTCTGCAATTTCTTCTCAGGTCCCTGATTTTCCTACCCCACCCCATCCCACCCCACTCCCCAACGCCAGGACGGGAGCCATTTCTGGGAATACCACAACTGGGACAGAGAACAGCGTGGTGCCTCTTTAAAAGGGCGGAGGCGTGGCCATGAGCGGGGCGGGGCCCAGGCTTGCGGTCGCGGGCGGATGACGTGACCCGGCGCGCCGGGTTTTGCCGGCGCTGAAAACTGGAAGCGGCATGCTGGTCAACCGGCTCCTGACAGGGGCGCGAGCCCGGGCGCCTCTGCAAACGAGTCTCCTCGAGACGTGGCGCCTCCGCGGCCGGACCGCCTCCTCCTACTCCGCTTCCTCTGAGCCGTCCAAGGTGCGGGCGCTGATCTATGGCAACCACGGGGATCCGGCCAAAGTTATCCAGTAAGAGTCGGCGCCGAGCCGGGCCGGGAGCTGGGTCCCTGGAGGGTTTGAAGGCGGGCGGCTGACTGACTGCGAGGAGAGAACAGGGTCCGAGGAAGCGGACGCCGCCGTCCCACAGACGCCGAAGCCCAAGGCGCGCTTGCTAACTCGACCCCCGTGCTTCCCGGCGGCGGAAGACCCGCGAAGCACGGGTGCAAGAGTGAAGGGTGAAGTCTGTCGGTCGGTATCGATCGAGGATTGTGGCGGGCACGCCTTTGTCTCAGTGGCGTCGGGGCGGTAGTTATTGGATGTGTTCCCATTATGCAGATGAGAAAATCGAGGCATAAGAAAGTTAAAACTTCTTGCCCAAAGTCACCCAGCCAGTGAGAATCGAAATTTGAACATACAGTCTTAAGTTCTACTTCTTTATTTATTTTTCGAGGAAGTGATCAAAATTCTTTTACATCTATTTGGATCGTCGGTTCTGAGTTAAATAGTTAGTTTCCGTTTCACAGAGGTCAAGGGACTTGTCCGAAATGATACGGCTAATTAGTGATTGGAATAGGGGCTGGAATTCACTGCTGGTCCCTTCCATATGTGAGTTTCCTTCCACCACACCATGTATGCACCTTGGCCTAGTTATGAGTTGTTTAAGCCCGGCACACGTCTTTAATCCCAGCACTCCGGAGGCAGAGGCAGGCGGATCTCTGTCAGTTCAAGGCCAGCCTGGTCTACAGAGTGAGTGCCAGGACAGCCAGGACTATATAGCGAGACCCTGTCTCAAAACAAACCAACAAAAAAGAGTTGTTTCGTAATCCCAGCATGCTGAGGCAAGAGAGTTGTGAGTTTGAGACCAGCGTGGGCTAAATAATGAGCCTTTGTGTCAAAACACACACAGAGGGTAAAATACATAAAAAAATTTAAAAACCCAAGTCCGATTTAGGGGCCGCACGTGATGGTCCTTCCCTCCGCCCACTTCCCCGCCCCCACCCCAGCACCTTGACCAAAGTTGCCTGGTTATAATTTTTTTTTTGAAGGGGTGGGCATTCCTTTTGTTGTCTTGTTTGTTTTTTTGAGACAGGGTTTTGCTTTATAGCCCTGGCTGGCCTGCCTCTGCCTCCCAAATGCAGGAGATAAAGGTGTGCAACTCCAAGCCTACCCCCACCCCATTTTTTTTTAAAAACAGAGTCTGACCTCTAACTCCCAAGTGCCTGGATTACAGGTGTGTTCTCCACTGCCCCTGCCCCTCTTCCTTTCTCTCCCACCTCAGACAAGGGCGCCCTGTGTTGCCCATGCTGGCCTGGAACTTGTGACCCTCTGTGTCAGCTTCTCAAGGAGTTGGAATTACTGATTGATGTTCTTTTAAATTGCTCTAGAGGAGGATGTGGCCAGATGAGTATATGACCTTGAGTTTCTCTGAAGCTTCTCTCTGCCTATCAAAGCACCTAGCTTGTACTTAAACCATTACAACAATTGTATGTCTGCTGTGAATCAAGGAGTTATAAAGGCACTACAGGGGAGCCTGCAGGTGCTTTTGTTAGCTCATTCTTAGCTGATTAGCCCTGTGTGGTGTGTTTGTGAAGTGGCCCAGAGAACTAAGTGAGCTTGCCAAACACACAGCTACATCAAGTTAGGGCAAAGAGCTGCCTCCAAGGACCCTAATTTCCAGATTGGTGCTTTCACTTTTGCCCTGCTTCAGGCAGCCTTCACGGCTCTTAAGACTGACAATTTATGTGTAGATTTATTTGTTGGTAATCCACATGCAAAAATTATGAATTAAGACCCAACAGAATTTTAAGAGAGGGTATTATAGACACAGAGGCCTGAGAGGTTGACTAACTTGTCTAAGATCAAACATCTCATATTTGATTTCAGAAGTAAGTATGGGGGTGGTGGTGGCGGGGACGGGGCTCTCAGGAGTCAGTTCTCTCCTGCCATCTTTTGGGATCTGGTGATTGAACTCTGGTCATTTGTGACTCATACCTCTGCCAGCTGAGCCATCACACACACACGGTTGTATTTTGCTCAGAGGCAATGAATCATGTCAGGGAAGACATTTCCCTGAAGATTTTGCTACAGTGAGCTGATAAAGACTATCTGAGCAAGCCTCCATTCAAAAATGGACCCAAAAGGAGAGCAGTGTGGTACTGCTCCAAAAGGCTTATCATTTGTGTGTGTCTCTCTCATAGGCCTGCTATGAAACAGCCGTTCCTGTCACGTTAGCTGAAGCCGAAGCTCATCTCATTAAGAAGTGCACCTTTTATTGAGTTCTTCCAAGGAGATGAGGAAGGCCTGGATGGTTAAACAGCTGTGTGTCATGGCCTCCTGATTGGCTACCTGTTAAAGAGCCAGGGAACCTGACATAGACCTGTCTGCTGGCAGATACCACCAGGGGGGGAAAAAAAAAGACAGCTGCTTTTGTCTTCATGTCCCCCAAGCTCAGAACGTGACACTTGTACCTGGCATTCTCTTCATTCTGGGCTTCACAGCTCAGTCAGTCACCTGTGCTACATTTGGAAGCTATTTCCAGGCTCCACCTCTGATGTGCTTAGAAGGACTGGGATGTCTGTTTCTTTAAGCTCTGCAAGCCTCCAGGTGACTGCTGTCCCCAATGCTGAGAAGCAGTGCCTGTGGATCGATGGCCAGGCAGTAGGAATTGTCCCTGGTCTGAAATGACCTTCCCTTCTGACCCAAATTCAGGCAACTTTCTTTGCATGTGGGCTGAGGCCCATGACCAGAATTCCCTTTGTAGTCCTGTGTGCCATTTACAGTAACCAGAACCACAGAAGAATCAAGTGTTCTTTTCACATCCCAGTAACTGGGCATCTCTGGATCTGGTGACCAGTAGGGTCAAGAAACTACCCAAAATCCAAACAATAGTTCCCAGGCAGGTGTGGTTGGTACTGTGCGCCAGTGCTCTGGGAGCTGGGGAGACCTTAGGGAAAGGTATGAAGTCAGAGTGCAGGGTTTTACAATAGTCTGGAAACTTCAGAGATGGCTATAACCATTGTCCTCTGAGCAGAATTCTAGATTCTTTTTGTTTGTTTGTTTGTTGAGACAGGGTTTCTCTGTGGCTTTGGAGGCAGTCCTGGAACTACCTCTTGTAGACCAGGCTAGTCTTGAACTCACAGAGATCCCTCCTGCCTCTGCCTCCCAAATGCTGGGATTAAAGGTGTGCGTCACCACGCTCAGCTGAGTTCTAGATTCTATACCACAGAGGCTCTGGAAACCTTGGTGTCCTTTTCACCCCCATCCTCCCCCTCCCCCACTCTAGGGAGTGTCTTCCCAGATCTTTGATGTTCTCTTGAATGCCAATGTGGAAATAACTCATTTATTGTTTACTCACAAAGTAGCAATTGTCTCCGGGGGTTGGTGGTGCATGCCTTTAATCCCAGCACTCGGGAGGCAGAGGCAAGTGGATCTCTGTGAGTGAGTTCGAAACCAGCCTGGTCTGCAAGAGCTAGTTCCAGGACAGCCTCCAAAGCCAAACCCTGTCTGGAAAAACAAAAAAACAAAACAAACAAACAAAGTAGCAATTGTCGAGCTAAGTTCTCTGCATATACTTGGTATTCAAATGGGACTGAGGTTATTGTAGCTCAGAGTAGTGTCCTTGCCAAGCATGTACCAAGTCCCTGAGTTCAGTCCTAGGCATCACAAGTCAACATCATCAAGTTTGGTACACTCTTCCCAGTCTAACAGATAAGAAAACCTGGTCTCAAGAAGATTGAAAGGCTCTTGTCAAAAAACAACTAGAATGTTCCTACTTAAAAGTACTGCATGGGGATAGGAGTTCCCCATGGAGACAAAGGCTGGAAGAAGCAGTTGCAATCATCTGAAAGGGTTTTTCAGGATGAGATGGAGGGTAAAACTAGGATTATAGTAGTTTACAAGAGAAAATGAAATTATAGGTCATTCAGTGGCCCCAAGTTTTCTGTTTTGCCCTGGGATGAGGGAGGTACCAGCCTCTTGACTCATCCCACATCCAGCTTGTGTGGTCTCCCAAGATTACACCTGTAATCTCAGCACTCAAAATGGAAACAGGAGCATCAGGAGTTTGAAGCCAGTCTTGGCTGCATCGTGAGTTTGAAACTAGCCTGGGCAACATAAGATGCAGTCTTAAAATACCAAAAGAAGTCCCCAGCCCCCTAAGTGGCTTCTTGCCTGCCAGCTGCAGGATGAACCCATGCTGGGACACATTCGGTTATGATCCCCTTTCTGATTTAAGCCAGATGGAACTTAGGGGGCCCAGGGTTGTTGATAATGCATTCTCATTATAGAGTGCTATTTATTCTGAGTTCTTTCTACACTTGATGTCAGTGTTTTTTGTTTATGTTTTGGTTTTTCAAGACAGGATTTCTCTGTAACCCTGGCTGTCCTGGAACTCACTCTATAAAACCAGTCTGGCCTCGAACTCACAGAGATCTACCTGCCTCTGCCTCCTGAGTGCTGAGATTAAAGGCATGCACTACCACCACCCAGCTGAGGTCAATGTTTAAAACTAAAACTCTGCAGGTAACTTGGTTTTTAAACCAGAATTATAATTTTTTTAATTGACGTTTTGGTTTGGTGTTCTGTTGAGGGATTTTTCATAGTCAAAGATGAAAGAAGTGGGCATAGTGTTCATTGGTACAAGAAGCTAGCTAGCATTGGTTCTTTGAGAGGCAGGTAGGTGCTGGGCCCTGAAGATTCAGAGACAAGTGATTTATACCTTTGGCCCCAGGAAACCCCAGTCTAGTCCAGGAGTTGACCCACTGTAGCCCATTTGGGGAGATGCTATGATATGTTCAGAATGTAATAGGTATTCAGAAGAGGGAAGTCCAAGCCCCATGGGAGATGAGGTAATGCCATATGAGAGGAGTGTCCTAAGCAAAAGAGTCTTTGGGTGCAGAATCCCTGAGGTCCTCAATACCTAATGCTGCTTGGCAGGGACCTGTGTAGTAACAGACCCAGAGGATATTAAGTTGAGGTCATGGATTCGCACTCGCACTATATTGTGGAGTTCATGCCATGCCCCACTGTCCTAGTTGTTTCAGAAGTGAAATGTGGAAGGCACATTGAATCCCACGGAAGGATAGCAGTTTTCTCTTCATCCTGAACATCTGAGAGATGCTGTCACTCTGTGCAGCTCCGGGTCACATTCCTATCTGTCCTATTACATGCTTCCTGGCCCACCCAGGGTGCATTCAGAAGGGCCCTTGTTAGAAGTAGATGAACAGATGACAAAATCATACTAGCTCGAGATATTTTGTTGGGACCACATGCAACATCAGTACAAGAGTGGTGGTGCACATTCCAGTCCTTCCTCTGCCACTGATCATTAAGATGAAGAAATCATCTAGCCAAGGTCAGCAGTGGTGATATGCATACTCTCCCCCAAACTTGTGTGCCAATGACAGACATTCACAGCTCCCTCTTCTGTTACCTAAAATCTACAGGCCTTTATAGCTCATTCCCTCCAAACAGCAATCTTTCCTACCAAGGCAGGATGAGGCCTCATATTACATAGCTTTCTGTCACAACACATTCATGAGACTGCTTAGAAAATGGTTAGACTACCTTGGAGGTTGTAGTCAGCGAGTAGTGCCATTGCTTCTGGATAGGGGCATGCACCAAAACTGTGCACCTTAGCATGAGCCAGAGAAGAAAAGACTAGGTACCACAATGACCTAAAGACCTCCCCCTAGATTCCATCTCTTACCCACAGTGCCCTGGACCACCATACCCCTAACACAGCAACGTTTATAGTCAGAACTATACCAGCTCCCTCTCAGCATAGCACTGCAGCCATTGGAACTGAGGAATAACTCTTCATTGTTCTAGTCATCTTGGACAGTTCTATGAAAGTCAAGCAGCTGCTGGACTACCTGCTCCAGCTGCTTGGGATGCTGAGGCAGGAGACCTGCTTAAGCCCAGGAGTTAAAGGTTAGGCTGGACAACATAGTGAGACCCGCCCCCACACATACACATACAAAAGGTCAGGGTGGTGGAAATTGTGTTTGAGGGCCCAAAGATGAGTCCCAAGTGGAAGGTGGGCAGGATCACCTTGAGGCAGGAAAGCCAGAAGAGGCCCAATAAGGTTGGTGAGTGACAAAGAGCTCTGGTCCCTCAGAGTCCAGGGCTCCTTTAGATTTCTACCAGCTAAGGCCACTCATATTCCCAGCCTGGGGTCACAAGCCAGGAGCTGAGAAGCCATCTCCCTCCCACTCGTGACGTGCATCCTGCTTGTTAATTAGTAAGATCCCAGCACCCCAGGCACTTTACTGAGTCACAAAAGGCAGCTTGTTGATCATGAGGACTGCATACAGGCTTGAGGAAAGCCACATGAGATGGCAGTTACCTTTGCCCAGTGCTGTGTGAGGACACACATTCCTAGCTCACATGCTGAGAAGATGGGGAAGTCTCTAGTTGGTGACATGCTCTCAGTTGGGTCTGTCTGAAATTCTTTGCAGTGATGGAGTGAAAGATGAAAGATAAAAACAAATGGTGGCTAATTAAACATGGAAGGCAGGAGAGTCCTCCACATTGCTGGCTGTTGTCTACCTTACCCAGCAGATAGAACTTAGCCAGTCCTGGGGGACTGGGCTCCTTTTTCCTGTCTCAAAAGGCTCTTTCTTCTGCCTGCTTTTGTTTCCCTTGTACTTCATATGGTATCACAGGTGTACAGCCTGAGCCTCAAAGGAGCCATTGTGACCTTATCCAGCCTGGGATCTGTCAATTGAGACGGTGGCAGCCTACGGAGTTGCCTGGCGCCGTCATCAGACTTTCAGGGGATAGATATGAACAGTACTGGGGCAGTGACTTGCAATGTATTCAGGTTGTGTTTGGATGCCTCATTTGAGCTCAGCAACATAGCCATCGTTTCCTTTGGTGAAGTTAAAAAAGAAACAGGACAAGAATTGCTATCATTGCACCAGAGGACCAGCTTCTGGAATTCAGGCCCAGCCCTATATTCCTTCTTGTCTCAGCAGTGGTATCCTTGACGACGCTGTTAGAGCTGTCTGCAGGAACAGCCGTGTCTGTGGTATTGATGGCATTCCATGGGGGCAGGCTGGGGCTGGTCTCCCTGATGAGATGCAGCTGGACCAACACAGCTCACCCCAGGTGGGTAGCAAGTATCAGGCCTGCCTCCACCACCACCCACTGGAGTGTGCAGTTTCCACTTCCCAGACTCTAATTTCTGCTCTCCCTGTCCCTATCCACCTTTCTGCCCTTCTCTGTGAATCTCAGCTGGACTTCCCAGGAGCCATATGGAACCAGAACAGTTTGTAGGCCAATGTCCTGCCTGCTATCTGGAGGAGGGCTGGTCTGTGAAAGTCATGTTCCAGGCAGGGTAGCTGGACCAAGCCGCCTGGGTTCCTCTACTGCAGGACTTCTTAGAGCCTTTCTGGTACCAAAGTGCTAACTCTTAAGGGATCAGCAGGCAGTGTTTCTCAGATGTACTGAATTCTAGGGAAAGCTATTGTCTCCTAGGAGAATCCAACATGAGACCAGATATAGGCAGTGCTCAGCCTGAGCTTGGAGTCTGGCTTAAGAACAGGCTTACTACTTTCTTTTCTTTTCTTTTCTTTTCTTTTCTTTTCTTCCCTTCTTTCTTTTCCTTTCTTTCTTTGTTTTAAAGCCAGTTAACTTAGTTTCTCAGCATCCTCCCTTTTTAAAATCAGCGTGATGATGCCTGAAGCATTAGGAAGACTAAGCAACCCTTAGATGCAGATTGGCAAGCTTGGGAAGACTCAGTTAACTATCCTTTTGTCGTCTAGCCTGGTGGCCAGAGTTCAGTTTTAATCTCTATACTCCTCCCACATAGTGGGCTGGCAGTTCTTTCTGTCTGATGCTCTTTGTGTCTAGCCAGAGCATCATCTGCTCTCCATCCCACAAGTGCCTGCATCAGACTTTAAATACAACACCTTAGTGCTCACTGTGAGCTCCCTCATCCTTCCTCTCCATTTGCTCAGCCAAGAATCCAAACTGAATCTAGGAATCATCACAGACTTTTCCCTCCCTTGACTTCTTAGGTGGCTGGCACATTTTTTTTTAAAGTTATTATATCTTATGTGCATTGGTTCGAGGGTATCCAATCCCCTGGAACTGGAGTTACAGTAAGTTGTGAGCTGCCATGTGGGTGCTGGGAATTGAACCTGGGTCCTCTAGAAGAACATCCAATGCTTTTAACCACTGAGCCATCTCTCCAACCCAGGTGTCTGGCACTTTTATGCCACATTCTGTCACTGGAGATGGCAATTTAGTCCTAGATATTTGTTGATATCAAGGAGAAACTGAGGAGAAACTAAGCCTTCCTCCTTCCCTCCCTTCCTCCCTCCCTCCCTCTCTCTTTCCCTCCTTCCCTCCATCTGGGTGATAAGTAAAAACTGTTTCTGGGTGTCAGGTCAGAAGGATCCAGACCCAAACTCCTTTCCACAGTTGCAGGAAGCTCTGAAAACTGGCCATTTGGAGGGAAACCAGCTTGCCACTGTCTATTCATCTGGCGTGAATATTCATGCCTCTTGCTGCAGCAGCACCTGACCACAAGGGGGCTGCCAAGCCCCTAGGGGTGTAGATAAGTGATCTGAATCCTGGAGGACATCAGACCCTGACAACTCCAGAAAATGAATTTTTGAACCCATGTCTTGATCAATTTAAAAACACCGATGGGAAGACTTCATAAACCAAGACACATTAACCTCCATGAGATTATCTTAAGTGGCATAGTCACCCCTGCTGTGCAACAGAAGGGCTAAGAAAGTGACCATTGCCAGTACCAAGAAGAGGGTCAGAAGACATCTTGGGGGAGGTAAAGTTTGATCTGGGTCTTGAAGACTGAGTTGAATTTTTATTTCACGGAGAAGCTGTGGAAATGAAATTCTTGGCTGAGGGAGGAGTGTATAGAAAAATGTGCAGAAAAAAAGAAAAGCTATGTCTAAGCAGCTTGAGCTCCTGGGCTTTGTCGCTTTACAGGCAAGGTCTGATTATCTGTCAGGATGCTGGAGAAACTGTAGGATAACATGAAGAGGCAGCTAGTCCAAAAACCGATTTGCTCAGGGCTGGGATTTTCTATGGGATGCAGACTTAGTACATAGTCCCAGAGAAATACCACTGATGGACTCCCTGCAAGGTATACTGGAGAGGCCTTGGCAATGTCAACCTCCTTCCTTCCCCTCAGGCCGGTGCCAGGTCAGGCTAGAGCTCATTTCATGGCCTGCTGCTTGGTCTGGAGTCCAGCACTTACCAGGTGGACTCTTGTTACCATCTGACTGCCAGGTTCAGATCAGATCAACCACCTACCACTGTCAGCAACCCTGAGCAAGTTATTTACCTCTTCTGTGCCTTTGTTCCTCAGCTATAAAAGCAGAACAATAGTCTACAGCTATTGAAATGGGGTGGAAGCTGGCCTGTAAAGCACTTGGCAGGGAGCCTGGCTGGTGAACACTCAGTAAGTAGCAGTTATTATTGTAGGGAGGACCCCTCCCTGCTCCAGCTACACACACACACACACACACACACACACACACACACACACACACACACACACACACACACACACACACACACACACACACACACACAGTCCTTGGCACTACCTTCCTTTTGCGAAGCCTTCTCTTCTGTCCTTGTCCCTGGCTTCCCACTCATCCTAGTTAACCATTTTCTGTGGAGAGTTTATTAGTTTAGTTTCTTAGCTGACTCTTATTTTGTTTTTGTTTTGTTGTTTGAGACAGGGTTTCTCTGTCTAGTCCTGGCTGTACTGAAAGTCACTCTGGAGACCAGGCTGGCCTTGAACTGGCAGAGGTCCGCCTGCCTCTGCCTCCCAAGGGCTGGGATTAAAAGCGAGCGCCAGCACCTCCAGCTGATTCATGATCATGGTGAGACCTGGTTTTTCCTTATGGGATCATGACAGTCCAGGGGTTCCTAGCTCGTGTTCCCCGGATTCTCAGAGGTTCTTGTAGGCTGTCAGGATTCCCAAACTCAGTTCTGGATGTTGGTGTGCAGCTGTGTATATCAGTGTGAGCTTGAAGTCGTCAGTTTACACACCATCATCTCAAGGAGCTGAGCCCCCTACTAGTCATCCCTCACCGAAGCATTACACCTTAAAGCCCTCGGCACAGCCTGGTGGAGATAAGAGCTCAGGAGAGCCTGCCTCTGTTGTTCCTATTAGTATAAAACATTACTTGAAAAATCATACTTTTAGCCCAAAATCATGCCTTGGGTCTAATTAAGAAGGTGAGATTTCTGCAGGAGGTGGGTAGATGGCCTCAGCTTAGTGTGAAGGTTCTGTGGCAACACGCAGAGAGCCTCTGCCTGGCAGTTACACAGGATTCCGGAAGTAAAAATGAGGAAAATTATTCCTTTGTAGATACATTGGGGCAGAGAGGCATTGCAGGCCTGAAGCATTAAGTTTCAGAAAGAAAAGGAGTTTGCAGTCATTGGAAAGTCGCAGGGATTCACTGGTATAATGCAGTGATTGGTGCTGTCTAGTCAGCTGGTGTCCTAGCTAGTTATGTGTCAAGGTGACACAAGCTTTAGTCGGCTGAGAGACAATAACCTCAATTGAGAAATTGCTTCCATAAGCTCAAGCTATAGATGGGCAGGACTATAGGGTATTTTCTTAGTGGGAAGGCCCAGTAGTACATTATGGGTGGTGTCATCCCAGGGCAGGTGGTTTTGGGTGCTATAAGAAAGCAAGCTGATGGGCTGGAGAGATGGCTCAGTGATTAAGAGCACTGGCTGCTCTTCCACAGGACCCAGGTTCAATTCCCAGCATCCACAAAGGCAGCTCACAACTGTCTGTAACTCCAGTTCCAGGGATTTAGCACCCTTGCACAGACATACATGCAGGCAAAACCCCAGTGGGCATAAAAAATAAATAAGTCTTAAATAAGATTTTAAAAAGAAAGAAAGCTGAGCAAGCCTGTAAGCACCCATGGCACCCCCATGGCCTCTGCATGATGGCTATGCAGCTAAGAGTGCAGACTTCTCTCAAAGGACCCAGGTTAGCTTCCAGCATCACACTAAGCAGCATACACCTGTCTCTAGCATCTCCAACTTCCGCAGTCGCCTGTACTCAGCACTCGTTGCTCTTGTGTGAGACCCACATGGTATAGCTCACAAGTCTGTAACTCTAGTTAGAGAGGAACCAGCACCCCCTTCTGGCTCCATATGCAGGCACACATGTGATATACACACATACACTCATCCACATTAAAAAATTTAGAATGAGGCCTGGTGGTGGTGGCGCACACCTTTAATCCCAGCACTTGGGAGGCAGAGTCAGGCGGATCTCTATGAGTTCAAGGCCAGCCTGGTCTACAGAATGAGTTCCAGGACTACACAGAGAAACTATGTCTTAAAATAATTTTAGAATAAAACCCACTTCTGTTTTTTGAGACAAGGTTTCACTATGTAGCCCAGGCTGGCCTCATACTCACCATTGTCCTGCCTCAGCCTCCCAAGTGCTAGAATAGGGATATACTACCATACCCATCCAAAAAAGACTTTTTATAATGAAAGTTCCCTCAAAGCCCTCTGGCAGGTCTTTTTATATGTTTGGGGTCTCCATGTATGTGTGTGTGTGTACATGTGTGGGGGTGAGCTAACCCATGCAGGCATGTATAGAAGCCAGTGGTTGACATCCGGGCATCTTCCTCAGTTGTTTCTTCATCTCTGAGACAAAGCCTCTCACTAAACTTGGCTCTCACATTTTCGCTAGACTGATGGTAAGCCCCAGGATCTGCTACCATGCCTACCTTTTCTGTGAGAGCTGAAATTGGGTCCCTATGCTTGCACGGAAAACCTTGAAAGCTGTCGGAGGCGATATAGTTCAAGCCTTCATCACAAAGCCTAGCACAGAGAAGAGATTTATTTGCATGTGGTGCCCAGCCACCTTGTGGCAGAACTTGATGTCAGCCCAAAAGAACCATCTCCCTGGGGTATGAGTCACTTCACAGATACCAGAGATGCTTTCTCCATCGCCTCATTCTCTGCACTAAGGGAAATGGCACCTCTGCCTATGAGTGCTGGAGCCAACAAAGCACTCATGGGTAAAGGACAGGTCTGACCCAGAGTTTCCCAGATATGCCTGTTTAGAAGCCCACCTGGGGTACCCTCACCAGGTGGTGCTGGTTCACACATCAGCAGTAGCTACATTAACAGTGAGTGCACTACATGAGTCTTAGAACCAAGCGGGTGCAGGGGACCTAAGGCCAGGGCAGCAGAGGCTTACTAATGTTTGCAGTGGCATCTTGTTTTGGCAGTGGACTTGGGGTGGTGGTCACACCTTAGGGCGTGGCTTTAGGTGCCCCACATTGGGTGCCAGATGATGGTGGGTTTAAAGGAGTCCACAAATACCAAGATAAAGAAATCTGGTATATATTTGGGGAGCACTCACACATGGTAAATAACGCTGTGGTCTTCTGCTCCTAGAGATGCAGCCTCTGCCCTTTAGGATGCTCTGACCACCACCCAGGAGAGCTTAAGCCAGCCCTCCTTCCTTATAAGGTTCCACACACCTGAAACCACACCCTAAGGTGTGGCCACTACAAATGTTTCTGTCCGCAACTGAGCAGTTGCACTGAGAGGCCACCAATGAGTCACTGCAGTTAGTGTGAGCCCACACTCTATGCTGGTCCTTGAAGTACCTCTTTCCCATCAGAACCAGATTCTGGGCACACATGGCAATTGAAATGTGTTGCTGGCCTACGTTGGTGAAACAGTTTTAATAGAAGACATGTAGTCTTGGCTGGTGACAATGTCTTTCTGTGGCTTTGTGCTTAGATTGAAGAACCTGGAACTCACTGCTGTGGGAGGATCTGACGTCCATGTGAGGATGCTGGCAGCCCCTGTCAATCCAGCTGACATAAATATGATCCAAGGTAACCTTGGTCTCTGGAGCTTATGGTAATTGGCTCAGCAGCTTCCTCCTTTCCACCCTTCCTCGGGTAGGGTATGAAATTCTCAGGATTAGCAGTGCTGTCCTGTAGAGGAGCTGTCTGCACACAGTATTGCCCTCTCTGGCCAGCCCCTGAACACGGGGCTCTGTGAGTTGGGAGGATTGCTGTAGTGGTAGACCCGCCCCTCCGAAGAGCTGTGATGTTCTGCATTCCTTTCTTACTTGAGCTTACCCTTGTGGTAACTGTGTACCCAAGGAGTATCGGCTCCCTGCAAAGACAAGGAAGCAGAAGGCCAGAGCTTGGTTAGGTGGACAGTGAGTGCAGGGCCCTGGTGGGCTCAGATGTGACTGGCCCCAAAGTCTGGGCCCTCCAGAGTCATCCTAACCTGGCAGTGTGACTGTATTACTTTTCTGTTGCCATGATAAAACACCATAAGCAAGGCAGCTTATAGAAGACAGTTTGTTTGGGCATAGCGTTCTGGAAGGTTAGAGTCTGTAACAACAGAGCACAAGCAGCAGGCATGGTGGCAGGAACAGGAAGCTGAGGGCTCACACCTTGAACCCAAAACAAAAAGCAAGCACTAGGTATGGCACATGGCTTTGAAGATTGAATCCCTCCCTCCCTGACATACTTCCTCAGCAAGACCATACTTCTCAGACCTCCCCAAAAGGGTGACACTAGCTCAGGACCAAGTGCTCAAATATATGAGTCTATGGATGACACTTTTTTTATAAATCTTTTAAGATTTTGTTTATTATGTATACAGAATACAGTCTTCTGTCTGCATGCTAGCAGAGGGTACCATATCTCATTCAAGGTGGTTGTGAGCCACCATGTGGTTGCCAGGAATTGAACTCAGGGCCTCTGGAAGAGCAGCCAGTGCTCTTAACCTCTGAGCCATCTCTACAGCCCCTGGATGACACTTTTATTCAAACCACATCTACCCTCTGGATTCTTCTCTCCCAGGGAACTATGGCCTCCTTCCCAAGCTGCCCGCTGTTGGAGGGAATGAAGGCGTTGGGCAGGTGGTAGCAGTGGGCAGCAGCGTGTCTGGATTGAAGCCGGGAGACTGGGTGATCCTAGCAAGTGCTGGGTTAGGTGAGTGTCCCCAGGTGTGAGCAGCCATTTCATCCTTCCAGATCCTCGTTCATCAACCCTGGAGATGCACACCCACTGATTCAGTGTGACCAGGCGGTGTAGGAGTCATTGTCGAGTTCATAGACCTGCCTCCAGTAGCATGGAGTTGAGCCAAGAGAGAAGACTGTTGCTGTGCTCTGGAGGAACATACCTGTGCATACATCTCCTTGGCTCCATGTTGACTGGAGCTATGAGCTGATTGCAGGGTGTGATGCAGATTACAGATATGGCTGGCCTACCTTCCAGAAGGCTCAGATCTGACTAAAGTGTCAGGAAGGCAGTACCTCAATAAAGGGGGTACCCCAAGGCCACAGGAACCAGAAGGCTGCTCTGTATGCATGTGTGTGACAGACAAAGATGTTCATGAGGGAAATTCAGGCAAGACTGTGAAAGAAAGTCTGTTAGAACAAGTTGTTGGTGGAAGAAGTTGTTAATAAGAGATGAGCCGAAGGGCATTTCCTATAGAAGAAGTAAACTGAGCAGACATCAGGGTGAGTTGGGAAATGGAAAATCCAGTGTAGCCCCAGCTGAGGATTTGCCCGCGGAGAGGTTACATAATGAGAAGAAGGTTCCAGAGGTAGAGTGGGGCCACATGGGGTAAGGCGCTGAAGACAACATTTCATTTATGTAAGGAAAAGAGTCATTAGTGTTTTGCTTTTCAGTCCTTATGTTTTCAAGGCATGTCCATTATCCAAATGGATCTTCATGGGAGCCACAAGAGGGTAGTGTTCCCCGAGATGGGTGAGGTGGCCTAAGGTTAGGGACACCTCCCCCAGAGAAGGAAATAGAGACCAGAGGAAAGGGTAAGAGCTTCAATAAAGTGGAGGTAGGAAGATAGCAGGCATAGCACACCAGAGGAAACAGAGAATTAGTACCTCTCAGCTTTGTCTGTTGAGCCCTTTATTAAGGTCCATGTGAGAAGTACTTTCTGCCCAGGATGAAATGAGCTTGGACCCAAAAACAGCTTCATTCTCTCAGGCAAGCTGAAGAAATAATTAACCCACATTTTGTTTCTGTTGGCAGTTTTTGGTTGTTTTTTTTTTTTTTTTTTTTTTCCCCTGAGACAGGGTAGACCAAACTGGCCTCAAATTGAATCCACCTGCTTCTGGCTCCCAAGTGCTGAGAGATTAAAGCCACCATACCCTGCCTTTTAATAGATGTTTTAAAAAGTTTTATTTGATGTGTATGGGTATTTTGCCAGCATATTATTTATGTGCTGGAAGCATGCAATGCCCTTGGAGACCAGAAAAGAGCATCTGATCCCCTGGAACTAGAGTTAGAAAGGGTTATGAGCCATTATGTGTGTGTGCTGGGAATTGAACCCAGGTCATCTTGAAGAACAGCCAGCGCTTTCAATAAGGGAGCCATCTTTCCAGCCCTTGTGTAGAAGAGTTTCTTTTCAGCCTGGTCCCGCAGCCCTTAGTCCCAAATAAATACACAGAGGCTTCTATTAATTATAAACTGTTTGGCCAATGGCTCAGGCTTTTTATTGGCTAGCTCTCTCTTAATTATTAACCCATTTCTATTAAACTATGTATTGCCACGAGGCTGTGGCTTACCCATAATGTTCCAACACCCTTGTTTCTGTTGGCTTTTAACTTTAGGGTGGTTAAGGGCTGTTCTGTGTGGCCCCAAACAGTAGGTGTTTGAGATAGCAGATAACTAACTGAATTGACTATCTCAGCTTTTGGCCCAGAAACTAACAACACTTAATGTTATTAATTTACCCTTTGTCTTTGGGATCAGTTTGAGGCTCCAATCTGCTTTGTTCACTCATTGTTACAAAGTGATGACAAGCAGTTGAGGATTACATGTAGAAATTTTAGTGTTTGAATCTTGGGTTGACCATTTTTTAGTTTACCTCCCCCAATTCCCTAATGCCTTGCCCAGTAGAATGACAGACAATATCTACCCAGACCAGCATATGAGGAGCTGAAGCTTGGAACTCAAACAAAGGGAGAGAGAGCCCAGTGGAATCCCGTGTCCCCCTCTACACTGTACCAGCAGTCTGGTCACTGACTTACTAAGCCTAACTTAAACTTGCTTTATTATTTACATCATATGTAACTTTCACGAGGACTCAACCACCACCAGCTTTTCTCTTTCTTCCAAGTGTTGCTCAAAATCTTCTCCCCTTGCTGCCCTCCCCTTGATGCCCTTGTGCGAAGGAGGGTGGCCTGGGGTTGTTGTGTGCAGAGTGCCTCCCTCACTACGCTACCTCATCCTGACTCAGGAACCTGGCGGACTGAGGCGGTGTTCAGTGAGAAAGCACTGATCCAAGTCCCTAAGGACGTCCCTCTCCAGAGTGCTGCCACCCTATCTGTCAACCCCTGCACAGCCTACAGGATGTTGATGGACTTCGAACAGCTGCAGCCAGGTAAGCAGCTGCAAATGGAGAAAGCAAGCTCAGGTCTCCCCACTGGGGTGCAACCCAGATCCTGGCCCAAAGGACTTGGGAACTCACTGGCACACATGGTGGAGGGAGGGTCCCTAGGAGCAGCGACAAGCTCTAACCTGAGTAAGTCTTACGCATTTAAGTAAAATGATGTTCGATGGGTTCCTAGAAAACAGTCAGAGGACATACTGTGAGAAGTACTAGTCACATTCTCCAGAGCCGGGGCTAGAATGCTGTCACCCAGCAAAAATGTGTTGAGCTGTGCTAAGCTTTGGGGACACAAAGCCAGGGAGACAGACAGTGTCACTGTTTTCAATAAAGTGCTGAACTCAGTGGTACTAATTCTGCTCAGCACTTCCCAGCACTTGCACTCGCATGAGTGCTTCGCAGGCGTCATCCCATGGAGTACATCTCGTCCTCAGAGCAATGCAGAAGGGCTCCTGTGAAGGGAACTCAAGCCCCAGACCAGCAACCAGGGTCTGAAGCCAGGCATCACCACTCACATCACTGCTTACCCGTGCCAGAGTGCATGCATGGGTTACTACAGTGTCATGTTTAGTCTTCCTTCATCAGTGAGGGAACAAAGACCCGGAG